>NW_020799479.1:134119-148036 GCF_003259725.1 Athene cunicularia | reverse complement strand
AAAAAAAAAAAGGAAAGAAAATGAAAGAAAAAGAAAGAAAAAGAAAGGAGAGAAAGAGTCAAAGAATCTGGATCACCACCCCTGGATCCAGCGCTGTCTCAGCTCCATTAATCTTGTGCGGTGGGTGCACACCCAGCAAAGTTTCTGTTGCCTTTTAAGTTGATTGTATCAGCTGATTTGCATACTAGATGAGGAGGGGCGGGTATTCCATGAATCATTTCCATGAGAGGCAAGGAAAAGGTGGAGCAGGGGATCTGTGTGTGCACTGAGGGGAGAGTGGGGTGCACCAACCCCTTGTCCAATTGAGTTGGTGGTCATGCTTGCCTTGCCCACGTTTGCTTTTCCCTCATTTCCCACAGAATTTTGCTGACTTCCTGCTTCTTGAGCAATCATCCGGCTTCTGGGGCACAAATGTTCACCTCTTATCAGTTCTTGTCACCTCTCTGGGCTTCCATGACGGAGCCCGTGATTCGTGGTCCTTGTGCTTGATGAGAAACATTTGGTTTCACTCAGTCCACTTTCCCCCCTTTTGAGGGTTATCCAAGGAGTTTGAAAGTGCAACCACAAGGGAATTGGGACGTCCGTCCTTCCATCCACTCCCACTTCCTTGGGTGAAATTAGACTCATCACAAAAGCCACAGCTTGTTCTTGAGGTTTTCTGTGTCAACAAATGTTTGAGGCATCAATTCCTTCAGTTCCTTACCACTTTGAGGGAGCAGTCCAGCAAATTTAGCAGGGAACCGAGTGGTTGCCTCCAATATTTGGCCACAAATAATTTCTTCTCAAGTTTCCAGCCGTTCTCCCCAGCGTTGTGGATCAGAGGGACCTCCATGCCCATCAGCGGGCTGGTAGAGCCACCAGGCTGGTGTCCAGGAGGTGGGTTGGTGACACAACACCACAGAGGTTCAGAGGCTCATCCCCAACCGTAGCTCCTTATCCCGCTGTCACCGGGACCTGATGCTTCGGCTGCCCTGTGAGCTCTTCAGCCAGGGATGAGATGACATCTACCAACACGGACAGCCATGAGTCCCACCAATCACGAGGCTATCACGAGATGTGGCTTCGTGATGGCCACAGCTCTCCGCAGCAGCTCCCCCATCCCACACCTCAGTTGCTTCAGCACTGTCTGCGGTTTGGAAAAGTCCCAGCAAAGGACTCCACTTATTAAATACTATTTTAAAATAATTAGGGAACCTGTCTTGCTTTTCAAATTAGTACTTTGGTTCCGGGCACCTGACAAAGGTTAGAAGAGAAAGCTTTTGTGATTTTTATTTTTTTTTTTTTATTGATCTCAGTATGTTCCTTAACGGGAGGTTTATCATCAAGTCTCTCCATTTAAATCTCAGCACACAAAGCCTATTCAATTCTCAGGAAAAAAAAAATAAAAAAAAAGGGGGTTCAAAAAAAGCCTTTAATTTCTCCTTTGTCCTGAAGAGTTTCAGCAGTAGAGAGAGAGAGAGACTTTTTAGGAACACCGACTCACAGACCTGTTGGGCAAAGGAATCAAACCGTGTCTCATTTACTTCCACAAATAAGTTGGCTAAGGCAATGAAAGTAGAATAAATAGCGCAAATGCATCGCTAGTAACCTGCAGCAGGCGATATATGAACATGACAGAGTATAACTCATTTATCATGCTCTTTAGTTAGTGGCGACCATGTACATTTCCATTTATCCGCTGATTAATTATGCACAGCGGCTCCTTTCCCATATATAGACATACCAAACGCAGCCATTCATCATTTCTATAGTTTATGTCTTATTCCATTTCAGTCCTCTCTTGTCTTTACTAGAGTTTAAATAGGAGCTTTTGTCCATACATCCAACACTCTCCGTTGGGTTTCTTTTTTTTTCCTCACAAAAAGGAGCTGTGTGTCCCCACACCCCCCAGGTATCCTCTCCTCCATCCCTTCATCCCTACGTGTGCATCCCACATTTGGTTGTCCCCCATATGGCTGCTCCCGGAACCAAGGAGGAATTTTGTCCACGTGCTTCACGGAGCAACAGGATGGCGATTGGAGCCTCGGAAGGAAAAGAAGCGAGGGAAGGAGATGTCCCAAGGATGTTGCCTTTGGGGAAGAGCCCTCAGTCTTCTGCTGTCGTCTTACTTCCCCGAGGAAGAAAAGGGGGAAGACAAGGGCACGTCCCTGCTCATCCTTACGGTGAGCAAGGCAGGTCGCAGCTCCTCCCCGGGCATGTACCTTCTCCCCCAACATTTTCTTTGTGCTCCTTCTCACTCCTCCTCCCCCACTGTCTCGTTTGCTGTCTCTCCCTGTCCCACACCTCCCCCACGTTCCTCTGGGTCTATTCTCCTCCCAGTGTATAACTCACATTAATGTCAACTGGAGTTATGCACGCGTACGGAGGGGAGAATGGACCTCTTGGAGCGGAGCTAATTAAGCTCCTCTTTAGAAGTCAGAGCCTGTAATCTCGCAGACATCAGTAGCCCGCTGTCAATCAAGGTGCATCCTGGGCTGCCAGCGATTCGTGCCTACCTGTCCGCTTCTGGGTTTCCAACAATTGCTGATGGGCTGCAATGGGGGCTGGGAGGGCGGCAGGCACGCTGGATTCAGCCTCGGCTTTAGCAAAGTCTTAAATGGAATCTGAGGTTTGAAAATGCCTTGAATATTGCCAACTAAATTCTGACTCGGGTCAAACCTGTGTAACTCCCCCAGTGCCAGTGAAGTGCATCTGTTGAAGGGAGAAATCTGCATTTAACTCTCTAGAAACTTTACCTCCTGCTAGCAGGCACGAGAAGATGACCTCACCTTTGAAAAGCCATCTCAGATTAAGCAGAAAAGGCACTACCAAAGTATTTGCTACTCAATTCAAGTTCAGCTTCCTCCTCCTCCGTTCACCAACAGCCTGCAAACTTTCCCCACTAGCAAACTGCCATCGCTTTTGCACAACCCGAGAGTCCTGACACAAACGGTCCCTTTCAGACACCTGGTAAAAATGTCAGAGATGTTCAAGAGAAACCCCCTGCCCAGGTGGCCCCTCTCGCAGCTGCACGCCAGGTCGCCTGCCTGATTTCTCCTCCAATCCCAGTTTACACAAGAGTCTTCCAGGAAGTCTGAATATCTCTTGTTTCCAAACTGTGGAAATAAAGGATTTGCCATTTCTTTCCATGTAAGTATTTAACGACACAATTTGAATCCAGGGAAATCTTTGCAAGGCGATTGTCACCGCTCTCCTTTATCTCACCTTCTCTCCAGCAGCTGTAAGGCCCGTACAGTTGTGCCTCCAATTTTACAACATTTCTGTCTCAAATTCTTTCTCGGTTAGACCGTCAAACCAAAGTACCATCAGAGGCAGGAACCACCCTGCCCCACACAACCTGATCATCAGAACCCTGCAAAACCCCTCTGCAGCTCCAAGCACCACCAAGTTTCCGATCAGGAATCACAGGGAAAACGCAGCGGCCGATGCACCACGAGAGACTGGACTGAACAACCACAAACCTTACATTCATTAAAAACTAACTAACTAAATTAATGGTCTGCAAATGGAAAAAAAAAATCAGCTGTAAAATCATTTAGTAACAAGCTGACAAGGAGATCACACTGAATACCAAGTATTTTAGAAGATATAAAATATCCCTTTGGTCATTACCCCAGGGTAATCCAGAATGAAATGCACGGTGGTTCATAATGATCTGTAAATATTCTGTTTTCTTTTGCGCTTTTTACGGAGATGAAAACTTCAGTATTTAAATCTCAGCTCTGAAGTGAAAGGCATAAATATTATATCAGACACACACTCTATTTAATACAACGTAAGGAAAGGTGAAGGCCCAAGCGGAGTCCCTGCGGCTTAGAATAGAAATAGGAGAATGTGAAACATGTGACTATCTCTTATAGCAAAAAGCCCACTCTAAATGTGAAAACACCAATGCCCTCTTCCCCAAGGCTTTTACTGTGTTTAATTCTTCTCCTTACACAGAGCAGCACCGCTGCCTAGCTTAGTGTGGTAATTTGCCGGAGATTTAGAATGGAAAATAACCTAATAGTCTAAATTCACCCAAGTGAAATTAGAGGAAAATCCACTGAGTTCAATTACTTGGTTCATTTTCACTGGCTCCAGATTTGTCACTTTGATTAAACCACATGTTCAGTAGGCAGGTGGCTGGTGGGAACATGACTATCAGATAATACGAGTTATTTCCCTTAATATCAAACAAAGAAAGCGAAAATCAAAACAGAAAATCCTACCCAGACGCACATTGTCCCCGTATCAATTGACTAAAAGTCATGTGAACTCTTGATGACAGCCTCTACCAGTCCAGAGTCCCTAAAAGAGGTTCCAGCTCCTCTAGGAAGCAACATCAGGCTTTAGAGAGGAGGTAGCACGCGGACCTGGTGTCTGCAGAAGCAGGGGAGGTCTCCTGAACCATCCTGGAGAATTTAATTCCAGGACTTCATTCTCATCAGCCAGAAATTTCCCTTCCCTTGGAGAAATCTCACCCTTTGGGCAAAAAGACTTAATTTTTCAGTTGTCCCAACACATGGGGTGCGGGACTCTGCCCATGGGGTGGGAATGGCGATGCAAGAAACCGCCCTATCCCACATCAGTTACCATCCCTTCTGTTTTAAGGCCCAATTTACTACCAGAATTCCATTTTTTTTATGCCTTTTTCCGCTTGATCCAAGTTCTACATGAGATGGATGCTGGGGAGCTCCAGTGCTCAGCTCCACGGATGCTCAGTTCCAAGCACAGGGGAAGAAACAGGCAACAGAAGCTTCTGCCCCAGGGGGACCCTGGAAGAGTCCGCTTTTCCCCGAGACTCACAGGAGTGGCTGGTAAATCAGAGCGCCAGCCAAGCTCGTCTCCGAGGGCTTCATCCACTTGTCAAGTTCTCAGCTAAAACTCTCCAGCCTCATCTCAAAATCTTACCCGTGTAGCCCCGAGCTACAGTCTTGAAAACAGCAAGAGTGATTGTGCTTTGTCATTTACAGGGATGCTGTGAAATTAATTTAATTATGAAGTGCTTTCTTATCCCTAGACTCAAGACAACGCAGAAGTGCTTGGCAAATAACTAAGATTTCTTGACAACTGCCAGGATTTCATCTGCAGTTATTAACCAAAGAGACTTGATTTCAATGTTACGTACCAATATTTGTTTTGGTTTTGGGTTGTTTTTTTTTTTTGGGGGGGGTGTAATTCACTGCCTGCTACTTTGCAGAAGACATCTGGTCTAGGATCCTGTAATGATCTCAAACAGCACAGAAAACGCTCAACAGCTAATTAAGGTCTCCTTTTGATAAACCCATAATCCTTCGGGTTGGAAAAACCCCTCAGGATCATCGAGTCCAACCCTCAGCCCGACTCTACAAAGTTCTCCCCTACCCCACATCCCCCACAGCTCATCCCAACGGCCCTGAAACCCCCCCAGGGATGGGGACTCCCCCCTCCCTGGGCAGCCTCTTCCACTCTCGCACCACTCTTGCTGGGAAACATTTTCTCCTCCTGCCCAGCCTGACCCTCCCCTGGGGCAGTTTCCAGCCGTTCCCTCTTGTCCTGTCCCTGATCCCCTGGGAGCAGAGCCCAGCCCCAGCCTCTCTGCAATGTCCTGTCAGGAGCTGCAGAGAGGGATGAGGGCTCCCCTCAGCCTCCTCCTCCTCACCCTGAACACTCCCAGCTCCTTCCCTGGCTCCTCACAGGATTGATTCTCCAGCCCTTCCCCAGCCTCGTTGCCCTCCTCTGCCCTCGCTCCAGCCCCTCCAGATCTCTCTGGGATTGAGGTGCCCAGACCTGGACACAACGCTCCAGGTGTGGCCTCACCAGTGCAGAGCACAGGGGACTGTCACCTCCCTGCTCCTGCTGGCCACACCAGTGCTGACACAAGCCAGGATGCCGTTGGCTTTCTTGCCCACCCGGGCACACGCTGGCTCCTGTTCAGCTGCTTGTCCATGAGAACCCCCAGACCCTTCTCTCCCAGACAGCTCCAGCCACCCCTCCCCGAGCCCGTAGCCACGCAGGGGGTGGTTGTGGCACAAGGGCAGGACTTGGCACCCAGCACTTTTAGATCATTCAAAACTCCTGCTCTCCAGTACAAGTTTGTAGACACGTTCCTGCACAACCCAGGCACCACCAGGGACCAGAATCAGGGAGAGGTTGAACTTCTGTTAGTCTCTGCTGAGCAGTGGGAGTGAGGATGCTCGTCCACTTCATTTATCAACACCAGTAACACCCGCAGGACTTGATACAGCCGTAACTGAGGTGCACACAATAGCTTTTACCCAATCCTAACACCTGCTAGTAGTACGTGTTGCGTAACATCTGTGATTGAATTTATATCTTTGTACGAGCCTTCCCCTTCCTGTTCTTCAATGGGAGCCAGACCCACCGAAATTACAACAGTAGCTTAAAATTCATAAATTTGAAAGCTAAGTTGTTAAGGGTTTGGGGGGGTTCTGCTGAATTTAAAGACGTATTGTCCCAAAAACGCAGGTCAGGAAATCAATTCCTGTGAGCGAATAACGCTATGAGATACAAGAGCCTTGTATCCACGAAGAGTAATACTGAATATGTGAAACTATTTTGTTAATAATAAAAAAAGTCTTTACTATAGCATTGGATACACTGTTAGAGGGCTGGCAGTAAAATCCTTCCACCGTTAGTTCTACTCAGGAAAAATTGCATTAAAACTTTATTTATTTTTTTTTTAAGCCCAAGATACGGAGATCATCACTGAAGACTTGTTCAGTTAATACAATGCTTGAAGATGAAATGACAGAAGTGCTATAACTAATTAAACTCTAAAATTTTGTAATGTGAGCTGAATTCAAGTCCTCCATCACTTGCCTTACTCATTACATCTTGGATTTTAAAATAAAAATAGTCCTGGTTTTCTGGAAACACTTTTCATACTCTTAGAGCCTCTGGTTTTATTATGACCCTTCTGCAGGAACCGACTGGGTTATACGTTTATTCACACAAATCCGAATTTTGTACCCATGTCCCTCTGACCCCAGTATCCAAAAACATCCCCAGGGTCCCTCTTCTATCTATAGATAACCATAATTTTGTGTGTGTGTGTGTGTGTGTAGGCATGGTTTGATCTATTTCTGTACTAAAACATCTCGGAGGCAAATTTAAAGTTCCAAAAAGACACTTTTAACCAAGCTACTCATCAACGCGATCAGTGAAGTGCCACATGGGATCTGGCAGGCACTGACAAATACCAGTGTTAATTCTGAGCGTCTCGGTCGCAAACAGAGGCTGGTGACCTCGGCTCAGGAGAAAATCAAAATATAAGGGGAAAACCAGCCCTTTCTGCCTGCCAGTCCCTTGGTGAAATTAGATATTTTTTTTTTTATTTTTTTTTAAGTAAGAGGATGTTTTATGGCCTAATCCTTCCAATGGGATGCGATTTCAGCAACCTCCAGGTCGGAGCAGTTTGTTAAGGAGCTCCAAGGGCCACGGACCCGGGTGGGGGCAAGGGGGTTCCCCCAAACGGGTTGTCTGCTCTCCCCGTTACAGACCTGATGATTCATCTCTGCCTCTCGGCAAAATAATTTACCACTTCCCTGAAGTGCAGGAATAGTTCCTGAGGTCACTTCACCAAAGGAGTGAGTCCCGAGCGGGACTTGCCAACAACTTCTCCACTGCTGGTTTTACCGTGGGGAATGGAGTCGTGTGATTTTTCCAGAGCAAATCTCCATCTGTCCTGTCCTCGTGTGAATCTTTTTATCTAAGACAAAGCGTTTCCTCAGCAAAAGGGCTTGGATATACAGAGAAGGACAGAGGTACCCGAGAGAACCAAAAGCTTTGGATAATGAAAAAAATTAGCGCATCTCAGCTGGGCAGTAAATCGGCTTTCCTGCCTTAAAATCATACGTTAGAAGGAGAAATGTTCAGCCGTAACAAGCTGATGTATTATAAAATTACTACTAATAAAATTAGACCCAAAGTCTATTCATAAATTCACTGGAATTATCATAAATCCACTGGAAAGTACTTATGAAAATTATAAAGGGCCAAATCCTGCTGTTCTTGTCAGAAAATACGTCCCCTTGAAGCCATGTGAGCTCTGAGTGACTGACCCGTGCAGATCTTGGTCTCCGTTGCCTGCAAACTAATGATTCCTGTCTGAATTTATCCCAGCTATCGATTTCCAGTCTCCACACCCGCTTGTCCATCACTGCAATCAAGGTCCTACATAGGGAAGAGCAATTTATCGCTAAACTCTCCTAAGGCAAGTGACACGAATTTAGGATCCTCATATACTTTGCCCATCACTCACTGAATAATATTGAATCGATTTGGATAGGTTTTCTTTTATCATTCTTAGCTTCCTGTCATTTTATCCCCCGTGATTTCCACGCTGCCCCATGACATAAAGCTCAAAGTCAAAAGATACGCGGCGCTTGTTGCTAAAGCTAACGCTGTCACCGGTGTTAAACAAGCTGCATATGCCTCTGATTTTTCACTCCTAGGGAAGGCTGATTTATAAATCCAGACATTCAGCAGCAAGATTCAATCGCCTATAAAGGGCCGCAGGTACGCATGACATTCTCAGGGTCTATTAGGGTGTAGATGTTGTCTAATCCTTATCCATATGTATGTCAGGAATTCATATCGAGATCTGCGTATCCTGGGCCTTGGCAATTACTCGCTGTCGGGTTCAGTTAAACACCTGGTGAGACTTTTCATCATGACCTTAAGGTTCACGTAGCACCGGGCACCAGCGGAGGAGCCTACTCACAGCCCTGCCCCTGGAAATATCTATAAATACCCATAATACCCATTCCTCTGCTGCTAACGCAGAGCAAATGGCCCCTTCAGAGGGGCCATCAGATCCTCAGCGAGGTCTGGTGGGGTCCATCTTCCTTCACCGACCACTTAGGAGGCAGAAGAGGGTTTGTCAGGGAAATCCAGTCTCTAATTTGGTCTCCAGATGTGAGGAACTGAAGGAATCGATGCCTCAAACATTCATCAACACAGAAAACCTCAAGGACAAGCTGTGGCCTTTGTGATGAGTCTGAGGAATGTCACCCGAGGAAGGCGGAGTGTATGGAAGGGGGCACCCCCCGCTGCCTTGGGGTTGCATCGTCAAACCCCTTGGATAAACCTCAAAGGGGGGAAATGTGGACTGAGCAGAAAAAAATGTTTCCCCTCAAGCACAAGGATCATGAATCACTGGCTCCATCATGTAAGCCAGACCCCGTGAAGGACTTTGCCATTGAAGAGGTGATAAGGCTTGATAAGAGGTGAGCATTTCTGCCCCAGATGATTGCTCAAGAAGCAGGGAGTCAGCAAAAATCTGTGGGAACCAGGGGAGATTGTGACTACGGACTCAACTGGACAAAGGGTGGTGAACCCCTTCCCCTCCATGCACACACAGAACCCCTGCTCCACCTTCTCCTCCTCTCTCATGGAAATGAGCTGGTGCAATACCCGCCCCTCCTCATCTAGTATGCAAATCAGCTGATAAGATGAACTTAAAAAGGCAACAGAAACTTTGCTGGGTGTGCACCCATCACCCAAGATTAATGGACCCGACACAGCGCTGGATCCAGGGGTGGGGATCAAATTGCTTTGACTCTCTTTCTCTTCTTGCTTTTTCTTTCCTTTTTTTCCCTTTTCTTTCTTACAGATTCATGAGACCCCATCACTTATTATCCTTTCCCAAATTTAAGCCATTCCTACCACAAGTAAAATATTTTCACCGGTTGGTGGGTGGTGTTTCACCTTAATTTAACCTGAGGGGATCACAGAACCATTACAACCCCCTGGGCTCCATCCTGGGCTCCAAGTCCAGTCGTGACACCGGCACACAGGTGGATATTGGTGCCTCCTGAAGCAGTCAACACCCTGAAGGCTTTTCCTTGGGAAGTCTTTTAAGTAACCTCATTTTCTCCAGTGACTCAAGAGGGAGCTTAGGCCCTGCTTTAGAAGGACTGGTTCTCTAGGCACCTAGTATTTAGGGGTAGGTCGCATCCCAAGTGAGGCAGAAGGGCTCTGTTTTCCCAAACAGACACCACAACCAAGGCTGGATGACTCCAGGCCAACGTCACCTCTGTAGAAGGACAGTGTAGACTGGAAGAAATGACTCTCCCAAGAAAACCGAGGCCGTTCCCAGATGTGCGCAGAGCTGTCCTCATCCCTCCATATTCCCACAGGGGGAATGCAGAAGGCATAATTCTGAACTGGAGCTGAGCACTGGGGAGAGGGGAACACCCAGCACCCGTGTCCTTAAATAGTTCAGTGTTTCGTTTGAGCTAAGGAATAATTTTGCAGGAGACAGCAGCAAATATTAGTGAGAAAAGTAAAGTGGGAATAATTACATGCGCTTCTTTATCATGCACTTGTTTTACTGAAATATATTCCTTCTGTGTTCTGGCTTCAAGGACAATCCTTTTTTTAAAACAGTAACAAAAAAAAAAAAAAAAAAAAAAAAAAAAAAAAAAGAAGCCAAAGCATTTTCCAGTCAACCAAGCGACAATGTTGAAAAAACCTCCTTAATCTTTCCACGAACACAAAAATCTCCCACAGACAAACCCCATGGATACAGCCTTCCCTTCCCAAAACAGCCCTCACCCGACAGAGAACAAGCACCTGCATCAAGAAATCTGCCCAAGCAAAGAAGCGATTGGTATCTGTCCAGCTCAGATATGAGAAGCCAAATACTCATTTTTTTTCTACCAAAACCTGACCCTTTCCTATCCTTTGGAAGCAAACCCGAAGGAATTTCTCCCTGAAAAGTTATTAGATCTGTTTTACCACGCAATACCCGCAGAGGTGCACCGTTCCTTTGCCCAGAATCTAAGGACTTTTTGCTTCTGACCATCAATAAACAGGGAACTTTGGGGAAAATATTCCTGTCGGTAGGAAAATATTTCCCACATTTCAAAAGAGCGCAGGTAAATCAGGGTAATAACAGGATTTATGCTGCAGTAAAGCACTGAAAAGCTTCACAGCTCCCTGCAAAAGCACAAATAATTCAGCCTCCGGGTTGGCCCGGCGTTGGCGTGAGGAATACGATGCTCATGGTCCTCAAGAAAAGGCACATCTGCAAGGCTTGATAAACGCCCCGAGGCTTGACGCTGTATTTATTTTAAACATTTTGGGCTGGATTCAGCTCTTGGATAAACCACACTAGCCAACATAGCCTCCCACAACCAGGGGAGGACAGGAGGACACGCAGCCAGCTCTCTGGTGAGATAAACGCCCTTCAGCAGCACCAACCCCAAGAAGAATTTTCTGCTTCTGGTATCGCGGCCGGTACCACACACAACATCCACCATCTGCCCTCTGCTCCAGAAGTGCATCCTTGCACGCATCCCTGCTGCACATCCTTCCCTACCTCTAATCACCAGTGACAGCAACGCTAGAAAAGGCACCGTGCTTTTCATTTTCATTTTCATTTTCATTTTCATTTTCATTTCCTCCTCTAGAAACTTTTCCCTGGATGGAGGATGAGGAGGACATAAATGTCATTCATTCAGTCCTGGCTTTTCACTGACTTAAACAACACAAGGGATCATTAATTCCCATTCCCTCCATCCCCATTCTCCCCTGGGACTGGTCATTCCTGCAAGTCCCACTTCAAACTTTTTGCTGTTCAGTTTGTTACTGAGGCATCAGACATTTGTATAAGCATCCATCAAACATTTGAACTCTGAGCTCGGAGTCGCAGCGCAGCCCTGAGCTCATCTATCACGGCAGCCCAGCACGCAAATGGTTGAAGACTCAAAACAGGTCTCTTAAAAAAAAAAAATCATGTTTTGTCTTCTTGCAGAGGGTGATTAATTTTTAGAACAAAATCTGCATCAAATCTTTCCAATCTATTCGCAATTACCAGAAACCGAAACAAGTGGCAAACAGCTTTGAGCACTTTTTTTTAAAAAGAAAAAAAAAAAAATCAAAAAAAAAAAACTCCCACTAATTGAAAGCCAAAGTTCCAAGAAATTTGAAATATGACTTCAAAGTACTCATATATTTTAAGGATCTAACTTATTCTACAGAAAATAACTACACAGGGGTTATATATATTTGGAAATCCCGTGCTATATGGTGTGCACATATGCACACGGCATGTGTGGGGTGGTGGAGAGAAAGGTTCCGTCCTCGAGACCTCTTAGTGCTTCGCAATCTCTCATGCTTTGCGATTTGCCTTGTTTCTCACCATTTCGCCTCACTTCTCACTTCACTAGCTTCCTATAAATTGGTTCTTTCATGTTAAAAATTACTGCTGTTGCATTTAATTTGGACATCCAGCTCTCTCCTCCAGTCTCCCTCTGACTTCTTTATGCAATCCTTTCCCTTTCGTCTGAGCATCTCGTGCAACAACTCACTTAGAAATAACTACCCCGGTGAGTTTTTCTGGACAAGCTTTCACTGTTACCTGCCACCACAAACAGGTTCTAGAGGATCCGCCCAATTAACGCCACCTCAGATAAATGCTACAGGATCGACCCAATTTCAGAGCTGGAGAAAGACGAATGAAGGAAAAGCAAAACACGTCATGAACCCCCTGCCCAATTCCATGGGGTGGAAAATACTGCTGGCAAATCTATCCCATCAGGGCGTATAAAGGTCAACTAAATTCCCCTTTTCTTCCTTCGCCCATGGACTTTTCAGTTTGAGTGCTTTTGGCCTTAAAAGAAATGAAGGATGAGGTGTTTTACAAGAAATGGAGATGATGTTTATTATTCAGTCTTTGCTGTTCTTACTGTTATTTTTTTTTTCCTGGAGAAAAGGGACATAAATACCATGAAAAGTCATCCTGGAGCAGAACCAGCGTGAACAACTGTGCTCCGTCCTTCAGGGCCCCGACGCTCTCCTGCCTTTCACACAACACAAAAGCCATCAAAGCGCCCAAGTCACTGAATGCAGAAGGGGCCTTGACCCCAAAACACCCCGTAGCCTTCCTGCTTTATTCAGTACCAGAGCAGGGAAGACTCTGCTCTGTTTCCATCCAGCCCAGTTCATCTAAACTGGTGTAAACGTCGTGTTTCTTCAGCCCCACGAGTCCAGTCCTGCACCAACACTGGGCACATCCTCACCACGGCTGCTGCACGGGGCTTCTGGTCACTCAGGCACAAGGCTGAGCAAGGTGGGGATTAACCGGGGTTGATGGGATTTAATTTCTCATCCAAACAGCCCAGTGGGAGCTGCAGCAAATCCTCCGTGTGAGGGGGAAGGAAGACATCATCGCTCTCGATTAGAGACAAGAGCTGGCAGAATCTTTTGACTGTGCTGACAGGATCATGTTGTCCTGGTTTTTAAAAGAGTTAAAACCAGCTTGTTTTAGAGATATTGGAGATTGCTGTTACCACCATTCAATTTGTAAAGTTGCACAACAAAAGTTACCAAATAAACCACTAGTGGTGTTGCTAGGCTAGAAACAGCAGGAACCAAATCCAGATCTTCTGCAAAGCAGAGGAGAAGCAGGAGCTGGAAGCCCAGCTCTGTTCTGAGGCCGATACTACATTAAAACAGCCCCCGCAGTGGGACAGAGGAGCACTGCACTGGCTGATGCTGCTCCCAGTGTTCCCCAGTACAGACACATCTGGCAGCAGCCAAAATTTCGGAGCCTGGCTCAACGTCTTGACTATGAGTCTCCTCCTGTTTCCCAGGAAGCATCTAGACAGTGCTGCCCTTCCTTGAGTGGCTCTTCACGACCATCCACGAGTCTGAACCACCCACAGAATCCCAGAATCACCTCGGTTGGAAAAGCCCTTGCAGCTCCTCCAGCCCAACCATGACCCTCCCCCTGACCGTTCCCAACTCCCCCAGATCCCTCAGCGCTGGCTCAGCCCGACTCTTCAACCCCTCCAGGGATCCCGGGGACTCCCCCCTGCCCTGGGCAGCCCATTCCAACGCCCAACAGCCCCTTCTGCACAGAAATCCTTCCTCAGAGCCAGCCTGACCCTGCCCTGGGCAGCTTGAGGCCATTCCCTCGGGGCCTGG
>NW_020799479.1:129443-134069 GCF_003259725.1 Athene cunicularia | reverse complement strand
GTGAGAGGGCAGGGCCCCCCATCACCCATGGGGGTCCCTGGAGGAGCAGAGATTCTCCTGCGGCCTGTGGGGGACCCCCGGGACTCTGTGGGGAGAAGCAGCCCCCGCTGTTGTAGGTCGGTGCTGGGAGGTGCAACCCGTGGGGGTGACCCACGGCGGAGCATCTCGGGAAGAATCATCCCGTGGGGAGGGCTCGGGCGGAGAGAGTTTGTGGGGGACTGTCTGCTGGGAGAGGGACGTGAGGTGGAGCAGGGGGAGGAATGCAGGAGAGTGATTCCCCCCAGCCTTGGAGGAAGGAGCAGCAGGACTGACTGCACCCCCCGTCCCCTGCACCACTGGGAGAGGAGGAGGTCGAGCTATTGGGAACAAAACTGAGCCTGGGAAGAAGGGAGGGGTGGGGGGAGGTGGTTTTAAGTTGTTGTAACTCTTCTCACTGTCCCATTCTGTCTGCCAAGTGTCATTACCATTAGTGCTTTGAATTAGTGATGTTCTCCTAACGAGTCTGTCTTTTGCCCATGACCATAATGGGTGAGTGACACCCCCCACCGCCCTCTCCCCCTTATCTCCATTCCTGAACCTTTGGATTCATTTTCCTCCTTCCCAGCGCTTCAGGAACTGGAGGACTCAACAGCTGCATGATGCTCAGCTGCCCTCTGGGCTCAAACCACGACAGGCCAACAATTCTGCACCTATCCATGCGGTAGGCTAAGGAGGTGCTTTTATTATTCGTTTATTTTTAAATCAGTCGTGAAGTGACTGGTTTGCTGACACCAACTACCAGCGTGTTGCATGCTAGGAGCATGAGAAACAGCCTGCAACGTTCCCCTTGCAGGGTGAGGTCACCTCCCAGGGTTGGGAGCTGCCAAAGAGCACGAGTACCTCCTCTGGCTTTACTCTACCCCCAGGCATCCCCCCATTCCCCACCTCAAACGAGGAGGGTGTCCTCAACGCAAACGGGTCGCTCTCAGCAGCGTTGCAGAAATGGCTTGAAAACACCGACAGAGGAAATTACTTTTTTGCTCTTTTCTAACCTACAGTTTGTCGACTTGCAGCTCCTTTGCTCTAGCCGTGATGTAGTAGACAACAAAGTTTCAAGAGGATCTGCCCTAACCCTCTGATAATAAGCATCTCCTTGCCTCTGCTTCCACTTACAGATTCTTGCTCGAGGCATCGGATGCTCCAAGGCAACTTTTGATAAAAGAGCACTTGCTGTCTGCAGTGCCCCTAATTACAGCAGCTCCCTTTTCTCCTTTGCCCGTGCTCCGTGCTATAGGTTAATGCCACAAAGGTCACTTTGTTAATTCAACACCAAGCCCACATTAGAAATCATCTGCACGGGGCTGAAAAAGTCAGTGTCTTTTTTTTTCTTAATACCCATGTTCAGGTTTTCTTAATACTATACAGTCATAGAAATGAATTTCAATTACGGAGGAATAAAGTAGGTACCTTGTGAAGGTTAGCACTACCCCGAGATAGACATCAAGGCAGGTCAGATGATTCACCACCGGCAGGTGATTATTTTTCTCCTGAGATTAACATATGCCTTAAACAAGCTTCCAGGAACGTGAAGTTAAAAGAGAGAGCTTCCCATCGGGTAAATTGGAGCCAGCAGGGCTCCAGTTTGAACAAACATGTGGAAGAAATGATCCCGCATGGGACTTTGGATGGAAAGGGACAAACAGGGTCATCAAGCCTACGTCAGAGAAGAGCCACACAACTGCACAAAGGTCCACAGAGCTTCACCACATGCCACGAACCCCCAAAATACTCACAGGCACCCTTCTTAAAACCTCATAAAGACCAGAAAGCGTAACTACCAGAGATGTGGGGATACCGATGTCCCTAAATGTTGCACAAGATGCTAGGAAGCCCAGCAGATCCCACTCTACAGGAAAGGGGGGAAAAACAATCCCTGGCAATCTGGCCATGAGGAGAAAATTCCCATCTGACCCCAAATCTGGGCGTATGAGCAGAAGACAGCAGCAAGGACTGATGCTAACAGGACTGCAACGGCCCCTTCCTCCACGGTTCCTCCAACCTGCCTCTTTGGGGATCATTTACGGAGGGTTTTTTCCCTACATATCGGATGTGGATTTGTTATGTATTTAAGGATATGAACCAAACTGGAGCCCAAAGCTACAAGACACACAAAAAAAAAGCTGTTCCAGCATTTAGAGCTGCTGGGCTGGATCCAAAGTCCAGCCTTCACCAGGCTTTGCAGCACACTGTCGTGCGCCGTGTTGTCCTACTCCCTTCTCCTCCACTTAAATCGACTGTCAGGGCGAACAGAACTACCACCGGACCAAGAAAAAAGTACAAAGCAGAATTTCCAAGAAGGTAGAAGCAGAGGACAGGATGTGTTCGTTAGCTGTAGCCCTCCTAGTCCCAACAGTTGACAATTTAGTCCCAGGTTTAAAACATTACGGTTATTTCTGAAGGACAAACCCTGAAGCAACAGTTGGTACTTGCCCCCAGTTTTGCTCTTTGCCTGTTGAATTGCCGTTTTTATTTTGTGGGAGGTTACCAAGGAACACAGAGGGGTATTTTTCATCCCCTCTTGGGCTTCTTCAGGCTGCAAATACCAGGACTGTATTTAAGGTAGTAACAGAGGGGTGAGGGAAGGCCTTCAGCACTCACCAACATTTACCATTTTAAGACTAATGACCACAAAGAAGGACTATGGGTTTTTTTCAGTCATGGTTTTGGGAGGCATCTGCCAAAGATTTTTGGGGAAATGTTTATTGATTATCATTTTAAAAGACCAGCTTCCTCCCAGGAGCCAAATAGGCTATTCCTAGGGGTGGATTTTGGAAACTGTTAGCTGCTGACTTTTTTATATTACAGAGTAATGTATACGCCATCAAGAAATGTTCTACAAAAAATGAGAAACAAATTCAGATAAGTTGCTGACAGACTGTATACTAAGAGGTCAAATTTTCATCATACATTCACTGAATTACCTTTTAAAATCGAATTTATTGTCGGGCTAACTCCAGGCTCATTTGGAGCTTACAAGCGTTAGGATGATCAGCATTTTATGGCAGCCATACATTACAGTTGTGTCGTAGCCTTTTACTATAGGAATCTCAAAGCATTTTACCACCCCTCATAGGTGTTTGCAGCTGTTTAACCTGAACTGGGATAAGCACCTCCCCATCCTCATTTTAACGTCGCGGCGAAGCGGCAACGGGACGCTTAAAAGGCTGTGGCAGCATCATGGGGCAGTTTGGGGAAATGAGATTTTAGAAGGGGTATGATTGAAAACCTAATAGAAAATGAGAGGGAAAACAAACAAACAAACAAACAAAAAAAAAAAAATATCAACCTGTGGCTCGAAGGGGACCTGTCTTAGCATCAGGTTTACTTAGGAAGGACCTTTAGCTCTGCAGCTCAGCCCTGGAAAAGGACTTGGGATGGAAACCTCGGCATCAGCATTCGTTTCGCTGTCTGACAAAACAGGGAAAGTTAAGCCCGGCTCTAGGAGCGTCTGGCTGCATTTTTGGATGTTTTTTAGTCATGCAACGACCCAGACTGACCTTGTATAAAGGTTTACTTATTTCTGACACAACCCGTTTACCTACCATATGGGAGGGAACAGAGTATTCGGTAGCAAAGCCTGAAGCCCAGCAAAGGGTGACGCAGAAAACTCCTGACAACGTAGGAGATGTCAGGAACTCTCAGAACTAATGAAATAGTTCTTGCTATCAGGTATTTGGCATATTAATGCACAGAGACAGATCTCAGTTAATGACACAGAGTCTGGCAATATAAATTATCGGACACTCAAACACTATCACGCTCCACATTTAAGGGCCATTTGAATTGTACTCAGGTAGTTTCACTCATCGGCAATCTGAGGAATGTGTTAATAAATACAGGGCTGAATCACACCATTGATTTGTAAGTGGAATTTCCCATTAAAACCTGTCAAGAGTATTACTTTAAAAAAAAATTAATGGTATATTATAGCCCAGGGTTCTGCTATAACATACTCCTGACAGTACAGCTCTGCGAGTCTCATGGGTGATGGATAATCTTGTTTGTTCTGTAGCGTCGCTGTAGTATCTTCCTTTTGCACTTCTGCTGCAGCTACGAGCAGGACTTGGGGTCCATCTCTGGTTAAATTAAATTAAAAATTAAAAAACAAGCAAGAGTCTACAGCTTCCTTCCCGCTTCCTTGAGGAGCAGTGTTTCATTTCTACAGCCAGTATCTCCAATTCTAAAAAAAACCCAAAAACAAACAAACAAACAAACAAACAAAAACACAAAAAAAAACCCAAAACAACCTGGAAATCCAACTCTCTCATTCTACCACTTTGGCTTCTGCTCCGGTTTCTCTGTGGATTTATTCTCCCAAGTCTCATAGATTTGGTGGTTTTTGGAAAGCTAGCCTAGTTTTGTAGTTATGGACAGACACACACGTCATTCCTGGGATGTTCTGTGAGTTCTGACGTGAAAAGGAGGAGTAACGTGAGTGACAACACAACGCCGACAGCCCGGACTTGGCACGCGCAAGGATGGCCCCCGTGATTCTTCATCGATGGCCTCACTCCACGCTACTTCAAGAATCTGTGCTAAAACCAGATTAAGCTTGTGTAAGAAACATCGGGGGGGGGGGGGGGGGGG
>NW_020799479.1:127231-129393 GCF_003259725.1 Athene cunicularia | reverse complement strand
AAAAAAAAAAAGTTGGAGCATTATTTTATCGCATGTTTGAGATTAAAACCATTTCATACTCGATTCACAAAAAACCAATTTGCAACGGAGCGATGGTGCCAGGGGATTTGGGTGGCTCCAAGCCAGTGTCCCCAGTTAAGTAGGAAACCTCCCCATGGTCAGGATTGGAAAATTTGCTCCTCAAGAGAGTCGCGGCGCTTCCCCGTTTACAACTGGTTGGTTGAGCACAAAGCATTACTCACACCCTCGAGTGGCCCCCGTCCTTGCGGTGATATCATTTTCCGTTGATTGTAATTGAGTTCTATTAATGATGTAATTCAATTAGACACAAATCAAGAGATAACTAATACTTTTAATAACGTAACAGCAGCTTCTGACAAATTCCCTACACAGATGGAAAAGCTTGACAGAGTTTCTGGTAACGGAATATCCCCCTCTGGAGAGATGTTAACAACCCTTTTAATATCAATACACCTGCTATAGCAAAGCTATTCGGTTGCAGAGAATCAGCGTCTGCGTGAGCACAGAAGGAATGCAAATGATCAACAACAAATTGTGTTAGGAGGATTTTGTTGATGTGAAGGTGTCTCCGCGGAAGTCACTGAAGATTTATTCAGGTTGCAAATGCGGCCCAACGCGTTGAAACAACCTTTCTCTCTCTTTTTATAATTGTTTCAATCATTAAAATGTGATGGATTAAAAAAAAATAAAATAAAAAATTCTGATTTATTCTCCATTACCGTGGGTTTAAGAGTATTGTGTGGGCAGGATGGAAATACAGCTGTTTACCCGCTTTTTCTCCTGAACCTTTCATCCGGATGACCTTTATTTCAGATTAATGAAAACAAAGAATAACGTTTGCGTGAGAGGGAGATCAGAGCAAACTTCCACGGGTAACAGAATCTGCCAGGACGGAATATAGTTCTTACAACACACACCTGCTATTCTAAAGCACACAGTTGTATTTATTTGCACAGACTGAGGACGCCTTTACTTTTAACGTTAAAACCAATTAGCGCCAGAAATCTAAAAACATTAAACCGCATGATTTTTGCAAAAAGCGCTGCACGTATGGCACCCTCCGTCCCGCAGCACTTTAACACCTTGCGCATAAATACCTTTTCCTGAGCGTCCTTCTACTGGTTTGCTCAATGTCCCATGAACACGCAGACCACGAGAGCTATCAGCCTCTTTAGGCATCTCTGTCACAGACACGGAAAATTTCTACGTTTCTAAATCTCCGAAAAAAAAAGCCGTTCTGACACGATCCAACTCTATGAAACCATTTTGCATCCTCCTAATCATGAACGGTTAAAACAAGAGCTGTCAGATTCATTTTTTTCACAGAATCCCAGAATCATCTGGGTTGGGAAAGGCCTTGCAGCTCCTCCAGTCCAACCATGACCCTCCCCCTGACCGTTCCCAACTCCCCCAGATCCCTCAGCGCTGGGTCAAAACTTGCTTCACGCTGTTTCTCACCCAGCAGGACACGGTATTCACTGTGTCCAAGGAAAATAAAAAGTTTCCTGAGCCCCGGTAAATAAATACATAAAAATCCCAATGTCCTTTTTAAGAGCAAAGTCGAAATCTTAAGACCATTAACTGCTTTCATATGTATGACAGACTCCTCTTCAATAATTCATCTAAACCTTTTCAATCTTCTGAGCAGAAAACCATGTAGGAAGCTGCCTTGCAAAGCAGAATGGGGGATTGTGGTGTTTTTTTGCCAAATTTATAAATAACATGTAGGAAATCAGGATAACCAGTCATGTCAACAGCACGTTCAGCCGCATCTATGTAACAATAAAGGAGGAACAAAGTAGGAAAAAAGATTTTTACTTGGGATAAGTGAAACGTGAGCACCACAATGTTCGGAAAATGAGTAGGAAATTTGCAGCATTGGATGAATACGGGGAAAAACTCACATCACCGCAACCGTATGGGGAAAAAAAAAAATATATAGATATATATGAAATGCCATCTACATCTCCTAAAATGCACACTCCCTTCTATAGGGCCACCCTCCTCCACGGCCCTTGCTCGGGCTGTCCTGCGGCTGGCTCAGCACAAAGTCCAGAGAAAACCACGATTACTAATTACAGTCCTACAGAAAAGTTGCATCAGTCCTGTGCCCCCCCGAAAAAAAAAAAAAAAAAAAAAAA
>NW_020799479.1:123708-125786 GCF_003259725.1 Athene cunicularia | reverse complement strand
TTTTTTTTTTTTTTTTTTTTTTTTTTTTTTTTTTTTTTTTTCTTCACCTAGTGAGGAGAAGAGCGTCAGCGAGAGACTCGGGAGGAAGGAGGATCATGAGTAAACTCTGCGCTGAACAAGCCCTTTCGGGAAGCTCTGGGCTGAAGACGAAACACCCAACTGTGCTCACTACCTACTGCCAGCCCCAGGACAGCCCCCTCCTTGCTGCTAAGTCAACTCCACTCCTAGGGAAGCAACCTTCAGCTTTTAATTGCAACACTTTGTTAGAAAGAACCACACTTCACGCCATTGTATCAATTGACCTTGGCCAGAGCTGTCATGTTTCGTCTAATTACTGCTCTCAAGAGCTCAACAGCCAGACAGCAATGCCCACCGGTTTAGCCGCAGGTCACGCCGTTCGCACAGCCGCGAGCCTTCAGGCGCTTTTTGAACGGAGATTTCTCAGATTTGATGCACCAGATGTAGCTACTGGACACTTTTTATGTTCCTCCTCAAAATACACTCCAAGAAAATGGGGACAAGGAACCTGGAATAAGGCTATAAAATATATGAGGTTGGTGTTCAGCTACGCCAACAGCAACCGCCTCTGGCTCATGGCCATGTGCCTTCGCTGGCCTTCACACCTTCTCGGGGAGGATTCAGTGTTAATTTAGTGTGGAACGGCACTTCAAGAACCAGTGGCATGCAACTGAAGTCCAGCAAATTCAAATGAGAAACGAAGGGGTGCAAAAAAAAAAAACACCAATCAAACAGCAACCCAGGGAATGCAATTAGCTATGCCAAGGGAGAATGTCCTCCAGCCCATCACAGCACAAGGTAAACAGGTGAAGTTCTGTGGATTGTCCACACACAGAACACACTAAATGAGCAAAGGATTCCTGTTGGAGAGGAAACATTATCTGTTCCCATCACAGAATCCCACAGAATCCTTCAGGTTGGAAAAGCCCCTCGGGATCAGCGAGTCCAACCCTCAGCCCGACTCTACAAAGTTCTCCCCTACCCCACATCCCCCACAGCTCATCCCAACGGCCCTGAAAACCCCCCAGGGATGGGGACTCCCCCCTCCCTGGGCAGCCTCTTCCACTCTCGGACCACTCTTGCTGGGAAACATTTTCTCCTCCTGCCCAGCCTGACCCTCCCCTGGGGCAGTTTCCAGCCCTTCCCTCTTGTCCTGTCCCTGATCCCCTGGGAGCAGAGCCCAGCCCCAGCCTATCTGCAATGTCCTGTCAGGAGCTGCAGAGAGGGATGAGGGCTCCCCTCAGCCTCCTCCTCCTCACACTCAACACTCCCAGCTCCTTCCCTGCCTCCTCACAGGATTGATTCTCCAGCCCTTCCCCAGCCTCGTTGCCCTCCTCTGCCCTCGCTCCAGCCCCTCCAGATCTCTCTGGGATTGAGGTGCCCAAACCTGGACACAACGCTCCAGGTGTGGCCTCACCAGTGCAGAGCACAGGGGACTGTCACCTCCCTGCTCCTGCTGGCCACACCAGTGCTGACACAAGCCAGGATGCCGTTGGCTTTCTTGCCCACCCGGGCACACGCTGGCTCCTGTTCAGCTGCTTGTCCATGAGAACCCCCAGACCCTTCTCTCCCAGACAGCTCCAGCCACCCCTCCCCGAGCCTGTAGCCACGCAGGGGGTGGTTGTGGCCCGAGTGCAGGACCTGGCAGGGGTGTGTGGTACACAGGACTCCGGTGACAACTCCGCCTCAGACTCACACCTGTGACCCGCCAGGCAGAGGATACAACCTTTGTGTCACTATTTTTAACGACAATCTCTCTCCGTGCACCCAATAGCAAGCAGTGAGCTGCAAAATAACAGTTCGCTTTAGTCCATATAATCTCTTTTAATCTTTCACTGGAGAAACTACCTATATCCAAGAGTCATTTTGCTGCTACTTTTACCAAAACAGCCTGTCCTGGCAGCGCTGCACTGAGATTTGATAGAGCGTAGGGCAGCCGTGGAGACGGCGGAATGGTGGGAGGAAAGAAAAACTTCAGAAATAGGAGGCAAGGACAGAGCTGTGATACTGAGGGGAGGGAAAAAAAAAAAAAAAAAAAAAAAAAAAAAAAAAAAAAAAAA
>NW_020799479.1:116737-123658 GCF_003259725.1 Athene cunicularia | reverse complement strand
CCCCCCAACGAGCACAGCCTCACCTCCCACAGCACATCCTCGTCCCACGCCACGTCGTGCAAGCACCACCTCCACAATTTGGATAAATTTTGTGTTTCGTAACACAGTGGCACTGAAAGCATCCAACTCCCCTCCCCTCTCCACCTAAAACAAATGTTTTCATAAACACCTGCATTGGTGGTTGGGGTTATTTCACTGTCCAGGACACTCTGTGCACAGAACAGGAGCTTTCCAGTATCTTGATTTTACCCTTTATTTATTTTTGTCACCCTTTGCTCTCGCTGTAAGACCCCAGAAGAGAACGACAATTAGTATTTCTTCCAATGAGTCAAACTTCTCAGCTGGCCAGGATGTTGCTTCCCAAAACAGATGGAAATCAGTATCAAAACTTTGGAAATTACAAAGCTGCTGGTTGTTCGCCTTCTGCTTCCAGGCTGGGAGAGAGGAGGCACCTCGTGAGTCCTCCAGCCCGGGGAAGCGTGACCATGGGCTGGGTTCACGTCATTAATCCAGCGAACCTGATTATTCATAAGGCACCATAAAAAGTAAAGTAAATCATCAAAACATCTCCTTGTTTTAAACTCTGCTTTGCAGGGTGAGAAGATATCCTCAGTTCGCAGGCAGTAATGTGACTTCCAATATACTATTCTTTCAGCTTCTCTGACAACCAATATTTTGCTGAAACTTCGGGCAGCAATTTAGAGTCGTTTTCAATGTATTTTGAATACTTCAGAGCATTTATAAAATTACAGCACATACTGGCATGAGCATCGACAAATGACTGCCATCAACCGAGACAGAAATTGAGACATTTAACTGTGCGTTTATTGTGCCTCTCTGAGAATTCCGTTTCCTTTATAGTGCAGACATCTCCAAACTCTCGAGCGAGATGTTCTGTCATTAGCCCAATTTAGATGTAGCCCTTCACATCAAAGCTGAAATTGAGAAACGTTGGCAGAAAGAAACAATTCTGCTAGGTTTACAATTATCTGATGCGTTATCTTTCAGGAATAATATACTCTATTTTACCAGAGAATTTACTGTCAGAAATCAGGAGACACACTTCACTTTCAGTCATTGCTTTCCATAGTTGGAGAGTTTTCCTTACAGCCTGCTGTGCAGAAGACCCAAAGGAGCAAAGCTCAAATGCCCGAGGCTCTCCACCCGTATTAAAAAAAAATAATAATAATAATCCCAAGCATCCGTTATCTTGCAGAGGAAACCGCCATTGCTTTTCAACAGCAGAAGTGGTCAAGCAGACCGTGAAGTTTATAGAAGGGGATGGGGAGGAGGAGAGAGGAAATGGACACATGAAGGAGATTTATCTCCCAAGGACCAGAACCAGTAACGATTTAAGCCATCCCTGCAACAAACGTTGAAGAAATTCTTGTGAGTGTTAGAAACATTCAGCAGGGAGACGGATAGAAAATGGTGCAAACACCGGGAGCGAACCCTGCAAACCGCCTGAGCTCATGGATGAGCTACGTTGTGGCACCTGTTTTGTGGCAGATGACTTTTCAGGCCAGCGTTGGAGAAAGGAATTCCCTCGGGCAAACGAAAAGTAAAGGCGGTCTCAGGGACTCGGGGAATAGCAAAGAGGACGTGGCAGTGGGTGCTCTCCGGAGGGTGGGGTCCCCTCTGCACCCTGCAGATTTGGGTGCTGCCTCCCAAGCTGATGCTCTTCACTCCCAGGCAGGAGCAGCTCCATCCAGCCCCGGGCACCGTGGCTGCAGTGAGGGGAGGTGGGCAAGGAAAATGAGGACAGGGCCAGTCCTCTTTAGTTTGGATTCCAATGGAAATCAAAAAAATGTAGGTCAATGTTTCACCCAAGGGATAATTCTAACAGAGCAAGTGAATTTTTTTTTTTTTTTTTTTTTTTTTTTTTTTTTTTTTGCCTTTAGTTAATTAATCATGAAAGCCTCGGTGGAATTTGTTCGTATACTTTTTTATTCAGGCAAGGCCAACATTTTAAGAAATTTCCATCTATTTGTATTACAACGAAGAGACTGGCTGCACTGACTCACCCGGTTACGGATCTGCATTTCAGCAGAAGGGAAAAATTAGGCATGAGAAAACACGATTCCCGCTTTGAACCGCAGCTTCTCTCGCAAGCGCTTCGGTCCCTACACCAAGTGAGAACTTCTGGAACCCGTATCCCTCAAGGGATTTGCAGCAGCAAACCTGAAGGGTGAACCCACCTGTTGGCCTTCGAGTCTGACTGTCCCTACACCCGCGCGGTGGCACAGCTAAACCTTCTACAGTGGGGAACCGGCGAGCTTTAGCCTGGCCAGATGTTAAACTCTCAGGAAAAGGCAAACTCCTTTCACAGCTTACTCACATTAGCACATTTGCTGAAGCCTTTACAAGTTTTTCACCAAGAATGGAGGTGCAAACACCACAGGGTTTTATCCTTTGCAGCTGGATCCGCCACGCTAGCGGGCACATGGGAAACAGTTTGGCGGCGTTAGTTTATCTCGTAAAACTCATGCTTTAAAAAAAAATCAGTCCTGGCCCTCTAAAGGACAGCTGGTGGAACATCCATGTGCTGAGCATCTGATGAATGACTCTGAAAGAGTTATTTTAGCTGTCATGTCACCGGATTGACAGCAGTCTCCCGCTAGAAGGGGCCAAGCCAGGCGTCACATACAACACACGCTTCAGGGACCGAGCTCAGGCAAAACCCATGATTATTGCAGGATGGTGTTAGACAACAGGCTACTGGGAAATACCAGCCCACGTACAGCATCAGCCTTTTGCCAGTCAAAATGTGAGGCAGGACAGGGGATGCAAAAGAAGGCTCTCTGCTTCCCTGGCAGTGGATTGAAAGCCTGGGTGGGTTGGGAGAAGGCAGCACTTGCTCCTCCATCTCCAGCCAGGCTGCTCCAGGGAGATGCAAACAGCAAGGTCAGGGCACTAGCTCCGAACTTAAGCTCAGTCTGATGATGGGAAAAACTCACCTGGACTGCAGTCCCAGGTTTACTTCCCTAAGTTTGAGAAGCGCAGATGTGTTTATTAATCATTTGGATCCTGGAAGCCCTCACTGCCGACCACGATCCCGCTGTGAATCTGCATAGCAAAGCCCTGACAGTCCTGCCCCGAAAATCTCACTGTCCCGGCATAAAACAGGCAAGAAAACATGGGTTCAGCCAAACAGAGGAAGATCTCAACGGTGTTTCCACGTCTTGCTGGAACAGATCTTTCACGCTAAGTTTTGTATTGGGAAGGACAAGGGAGTAGCAGTGAAGGATAAATGAACCAACTGTGAAATCTGGACATGATTGCACTTGGCATAATCTGATTGAAAAACAAACATTCCTGCCTGTGTGTCTGAAGTCAGCGCTGGTCCTGGATCCATATGGATGTGGAGAAGGGGGGAGTGAGGACAAAAAGGCATGAAACGTGGTATAATCTGATGGAAAACAAACATTCCTGCCTGCGTATCTGAAGTCAGCATTGGTCCTGGATCCTTATGGACATGAGGGAGCGGGGAGTGCAGACAAAAAGGGCATAAACCAAGAAGAGCTGAATACAAAACCACTCCACAAACTCCAGAAAGAAGACTTAACTCAAATACAAACTGCTCGTCCTCAACTAAGCTCATTCCCGTGTTGAAAAACACTCTGGCGAACACGTGGAGGTTACCCCAGTCTTGTGGTACCCGGGGGTGGCTCACGCGCCTCGTAACACAGAGGGCAACTGCAGCGCATGTGAAATGGATGCTGTGACAGGTCACTGGTGATTTATACTGCACCACTCACAGGAGTGATTGCCACAGTACTCAGACGTCGTCGGGCTCTGACATGCTGCACTAACGCTAAATTTCTCGCCAGGATCTAGTGGGAGGCAAAAGACCCCAAACGCGGAAGTCATTCGCAAAAAAAAAAAAAAAAAAAAAAAAAAAAAATCTTTGAGATGGAGTTAAATTCCCACCTACAGACAAGAGAGAGAGGTAAGTATTTAGTGGTGAATACCTACACAGAACAAACCGTACGGCACCGTCATGATCAAGCACTACATCATTTACATCCCCCTTTATCAGGCACGCGTTTTCCACGGCCTCTTTCCAAAATGGCAAATGCTGCCCATCACCTGTTCTTCCGCCCACATATATTTAACCAGGAAAAGTCCAACGTTGCGCTTTACTTTCTGTCTCATCCCCCAAACCATTTCACCCCTCGTGCCCAATGGCCCAGGACGGGCGCAGGACTTGCGTTGGGCACAGAAACAGCGAGTCCCTGCCTGCACGTGGATGCGCCGCTGCCCTCTGGGACCAAAGTTTTGAACACACACACACAAACACGCACAGACACACCCCGGCACACCCACAGCTGCTCCGAGCTTTGGGCAGGGGGGCAAGAGAGGAGCTCACCCCATTGTGCAGCATTTCTGGGAGCCCTTTGTTAGCAGCACTCGCTGCCTGCTCGTGCCCTGCTGTGCGGGGACCGTGCCAAGCACAGCGTGCTGCCCGCACCTCCTGCCCGCACCTCCTGCCCGCGGCGCGCCAGGAGGCCGCTGCCTTGCCCCCCCAAAAAAAAGGGGTAAGAGCTGCTTGATTTGGGTTTGTCAACTGGCTCGGGATGGCGATAAAGACGCTCAGGAAAGCAGAAACTTGCGACAGCCCCCGGGGCTGCGACGCTGGGAAAACTTTGCCCGTTTGCAGCTTTGTGAAGCGCAGCGTAAGGAATTGGCTGCGCCGCAAAGATGCCACCTTCAAAATCCGGGGGGAGGGGGGGGAAAAAAACCAAAAAACCCAAAACCCACCCGTGTCTCAGAGATGGGGTGTGAAACACACAACCGATACGTGCAGCTGGAAAATAGCCTGTTTCCTCCACGAAGCACAAAACAATACGGACGCTGTGGGAGCGACGGGTTTGCGGCACGTTTGGCCCCTGACACAGCACACGGTTTCCTTCGCTCCTCAGGCACACAGAGGCTCTCGCTCCATCCCCTCCTTTGGCAGCAAAGCAACCTGTAAGTCAATCATCTTTCAGGAAGGAGGATCCCTGCCATGTCTCCCAGCTTTTAAGCTGGAAAGGCAAAAGAGACACCAATTCCTTATCCTGCTCCCACTGCCCCGGCTCCACATCCCCCCTTCCTCCTCCTCTTACACGCAAGTCATTGCAGAGGACGATGCTGGGGACACGCGGGCAAAAAAAATAAAACCTCCTGCTTTGACAGAGGAGCATCTTCCAGTTTAGGCACTAACTGCCCCCAAATCAGGACAATCAAAAGCTGCCAGCGGTTTGTGTAGAGGAAGCACCACCTCCACCACGGGCGATCTGCATACAGCTGACACCCGGAGCTTTGCCAGAAGACACCGAGGACCTTCTCGCCCAAACGCTTCGTGGTGCAGCGCTCTCCCCATCACAGAAAAAAAAAAAAAAAAACCAAAAAAACCCAACCCTGCTTTAGCGGTGGTGTGCGCGGTGTGGGGAGTTGGTTCCCATTGTTCCTCCGTCGCTGCAGCGAAAGCAGTCAGCTCGGATGATTTTTTTTTTTTTTTTTCTGTATTTTCCAGACTCCCCCTTCCTAAGGTTTCTCCTACCAAAGTGTGCCTCGTTTTCTTTTGGAGACAATTAGATGAGCGCTGGGGAATAAGATTTCCAACCCTCCACCACGCACACCCTGAGCCTCCTGCAAACCAAAGCCGCACTTTCTTAGTTCCTAACACTTCTTGGCTCGCACTCCCACCTCTCTTCCCTTTCTTTTCGACAGAAGAGACTGCGTAGTGCCGAACCCTTCTCTACCTCCCGCACAAGTAGACCCAGAGCATCGCCGTGGCAGTTCCCTCCCTTCCTCCCCGACCCCTCTTCCACACACATCACCGGCTTTTTGCCATTTTTAATTAGAAAATGTGTCTGCCAAGCGCAGGCGAAGAGAGGTGCAGCCCCGAAGACTCGCAGCCTCATAGAGTTGGAGGATGCTTTGCAGAGAAGCGCCTTTTCTGCCTCGCTAACTCCTCTGCTGCTTTTTATCCCTTTCCCCAGGAAAAAAAAAGCAGCCCCTTCCCTTGGTTTCAGCACACAACACACACAGACACCCCCCAAAAAAAAAAAAAAGCTACAGGCGAATTTATCCAACCGCAAGCGGGGTCAGGTGCAGAACTGGGAACTAACGCTCCCACCTATTATGCCACCTCCTGCCACATTTCTCCTTTATTTTCCATAGATTTCCTTCTTTCCAGGGCTCCCCTTTCTCCCCAAGGCTGCGCAAGGCGCTTCTAAACGCGGTTGCCCCCCCTTCCCATCTGTGGCAAGTGATGCAAAAGCTCACACTGGCGAGCAACAGCAACAACAAAACCCTCGGAAAAAAAAGGGGAAAAAAAAAAAAAAAAGAAAAAAACCACAAACAAACAAATCATGCTCGCAGAAGGTGAGAAAAGTCCATCAGCACAAGAGAAACGGGCACACTGCTTTGGGATGCGGAGGGGAAAAAGAATCAAATAATAAAAAATAAATATTCCTCTCGCCCCGGAGAGGAAAAGGAAATAAAGCAGAAGTGACTTACCGGAGACTCGAGGATGCAGGTTCGCCAGCGTAAACCCGAAGAGGAGAAAAGCCAGTTTTGGTACCCAAAGACATCCAAGACTATTCTCCATATTTCAACACACACCTACAGAGTCGGGTCCTGAGCACCAGCAGCAGCCACACATGCACGCACAGCCCCTTCTGCCTCCTCCTCGCCGGAGCTTTTGGGGGGTTTGGTTGGATTTGGGTTTGGATTTTTTTTTTTTTTTTTTCGGTCCCTGCTGCCAGGGGATCAGCAAAAGGGGAAAGGGTGCGGAGGGAGGAAAAAAAGTTGCATTCAGTCCAGGAGGTTCCGTGCGAGGAACTAACTCAAGGAGATAGGGAAGGATGGGGAAGGGTCCTCCCACCGCTGGCAAACCAGACAGAGGGAAATCCTGCCCCAAAAAAAAAAAAA
>NW_020799479.1:114147-116687 GCF_003259725.1 Athene cunicularia | reverse complement strand
CCCTTCTGCACAGAAATCCTTCCTCAGAGCCAGCCTGACCCTGCCCTGGGCAGCTTAAGGCCATTCCCTCGGGGCCTGGCGCTGGGGCCTTGGCTCCAGAGACTCATCCCCCCTCTCTGCCCCCTCCTGGCAGGGAGTTGCCGAGGGCCAGGAGGTCTCCCCTCAGCCTCCTCTTCTCCAGACTGAACCCCCCCAGTTCCCCCAGCTGCTCCCCAGCAGACCTGTGCTCCAGACCCTGCCCCAGCTCCGTTGCCCTTCTCTGCCCACGCTCGAGTCACTCAATGGCCTTTTTGGGGTGAGGGGCCCAACACTGAACCCCCTCAGCGAGGGGCGGCCTCCCCAGTGCCGAGCCCAGGGCTCAGATCCCTTCCCTGTCCCTGCTGGCCACGCCAGTGCTGACACCAGCCAGGATGCCGTTGCCCTCCTTGGCCCCCTGGGCACACTCTGGCTCATTCTCACCCCCCCAGTCCCTCTCTGACCGGCAGCTCTCCAGCCACTCCTCCCCAGGCCTGTAGCCCCCCTGGGGGTTGTTGTGGCCCAAGGGCAGCCCCCGGCATTTGCCCTCAGTGAAACTCCCCCAGTTGGGCTCAGCCCATGGCTCCAGCCTGCCCAGGTCTCTCTGTAGTGAGAGATCATCGAGGGCTGTGGCCCTGCAGCCTTGTCCTGCAGGGAAAGAGCACGAGGCTGTGGTGGGGGCACCGGCTGTGTCTTCTGAGAGTGAATTTGGGATGAGTGAGAGCCAACAGCTCCAACATTTACATAAAGTGCACCTCAGGGGAATAGAGGATTCAAATCCCTGGCAGAACTCTAGAGTCTGGATGTTTTCCTTCCGGAATTCTGATTTTTCAGCGTAAATTTATGCAAGAATCATTTTAAATAACCATTAAAACAATATGCTGTGCCTGCAATCATTGCTTTGGCTTCATTAGAGCATGCCATGCCTTAGGTCAAGTTGTGGCCTCCACAGCAGCAAAAGCATCACCAGCAGCTGAGGAACCCCAACCTTGTGCAGCTTTTTTGGCCGCTCTCCGCTCATTTTCCCTGCGAGCAGACCATGCTACACGCATTCCAGGAACTTGTTGGCTGCTGGAAAAAAACACACATTGGGTAGGAAATGAAAGCTGAGGAGCTCAGATAACTAATTGCCGGAGTTAACTTTCCCCTGGGCGGGCACAAATCTTCTGGAAATGCCTTCTGCATGTGGGGAGAATCTCTCTAGAAATTACCCAGGCCAGACACTGGGGTAAGGGCCCTGAGGAAAGCACTGGACCTGGCTCCACCACCCTCACCGTTCCCTGCTCCCAAGGGCTCTCCAACTGCCATCCCCAAAGCCTCTGCTCCGGATTTACAAAACATCCCTTTCTGCAAAGACTCTATTTCTGCCACCTGTCGCTGTTTGCCTGCACCTTGCCTTGCTGTTCGCTGGTTTTGCTCCTATTTTGGTCTTTTCCCTCACTTTTTCCGTGACCTGCTTAATCTCCATTTTCAGTAGCACCTTCACTACTTCTGCCCGTGCCCCAGAAATACAGACTGAGTGTTCGACGCAGTTCTTGCAACAACCACTTTCTCACTGGTGGTCAGACACCTCCCTGCTCTGGCCTCCCGCAGAAGCACAAAGGGCTTTTCTCTGAACAACCTTCCTCCATCTTCTCTTCTCCGTGAGTATTCTGCAAGGTGAGATAATTGCACGGCAAGTAGCATCTGGGCCATTATCGTGAAAGTTCAAAGAGAGCAGCCCTTATTGAAAGGGAAAGGACTATGTAGGAGGGATTTGTAGTTGGGGAGGATGGATTCTCTCCCTTCCCCTTTCCCGGCACGTTCCGACATGCACTTCCATAATTCTGCAGTGCTGTTCTCAGCGTGAGCTCCAAGTGGCTCTTCCCAACCTGTTTCTAAAAACTGTCCTTCCGAAATCAGCCTTTCCTCGAGTGTGTCTGCTCATGTAGCAGAAACACTTTCCATCCTGCAAAGCCTATTTTTACAAATACAAAAAAGCCTTAAATCTAAATACGGATTTGGCTCCAAGGAAATAACAAGCTGAGCAAACGCAGGCTTCTGCTTTAAACAGAACCAAGACTTCTGCCAGTATGTGGCCAAGACCTGTTCCGTTTGAACACACAGAGCAACATATGGTGATAATCTTACAACTTGTAGCTGCACTGAGATGGGAGTTTCTCTCTGAGATTCTACCAGTCCTTTGGGGAGCGGACCCTTCCCAAAGAAACAGCACAATTGACTTCAAAGCATGAGGAACATTTGCGGGTGCAAGTCTCTGTGACCAAGAATACCACAAGCTGGAGGGGAAGGGAATATATCGCCCAGCACATGACTTTGTGTGCTACATGCAACCTGATGAGCAAAATATGGTCAGGACACAGCAGGCAAGTTTTCTAATTTAAAAAAAAAAAGACATCTAAACTTTCACAGAATCCCAGAATCACCTGGACTGGAAAAGCCCTTGCAGCTCCTCCAGCCCAACCATGACCCTCCCCCTGACCGTTCCCAACTCCCCCAGATCCCTCAGCGCTGGCTCAGCCCGA
>NW_020799479.1:105707-114097 GCF_003259725.1 Athene cunicularia | reverse complement strand
CCCCCCAGTTCCCCCAGCCGCTCCCCAGCAGACCTGTGCTCCAGACCCTGCCCCAGCTCCGTTGCCCTTCTCTGCCCACGCTCGAGTCACTCAATGGCCTTTTTGGGGTGAGGGGCCCAACACTGAACCCCCTCAGCGAGGGGCGGCCTCCCCAGTGCCGAGCCCAGGGCTCAGATCCCTTCCCTGTCCCTGCTGGCCACGCCAGTGCTGACACCAGCCAGGATGCCGTTGCCCTCCTTGGCCCCCTGGGCACACTCTGGCTCATTCTCCCCCCCCAGTCCCTCTCTGACCGGCAGCTCTCCAGCCACTCCTCCCCAGGCCTGTAGCCCCCCTGGGGGTCGTTGTGGCCCAAGGGCAGCCCCCGGCATTTGCCCTCAGTGAAACTCCCCCAGTTGGGCTCAGCCCATGGCTCCAGCCTGCCCAGGTCTCTCTGCAGAGCCTCCCCACCCTCGAGCAGACCAACACTCCCACCCAGCTGGGTGTCACCTGCAAACTGACTGAGGGTGCCCTCGATCCCCTCCTCTGGATCATCCATAAAGATGTTAAACAGGAGTGGCCCCAGCACCCAGCCCTGGGGGACACCACTCGTGACCGGCCGCCAACTGGATTTAACTCCGCTCACCACAACTCTCTGGGCCCGGCCATCAGCCAGTTTTTTACCCAGTGAAGCGTGTGCCCATCCAAGCCATAAGCAGCCCGTTTCTCCAGGACTGGTTAAGTCTAAAGAGGACTGTTGGTACAATCATGCCATTGCAGCTGCGGTGTTTGAAGGCATCACTGAGAGTTTTTGCATTGCAGTTTGCAAGTATCTTGGTTTTCTATTTAACTTTTGCACCTATTCGAGTAGTGAAAAAACAGTAAGTCTTGCTGAATTGCGTATGAAAGTAGACAATGAGCAAAGTCAGAGTATTAGAAGCAGCCGTTCTCTCTCAAACTGTCCAGCAGAGTGATGTGGCAATTGTTTGCTTTCTCCAGCTTCTGAGGGAATGTTCATGGAGGACAACCAGAACTGATGGGAACTGAGCGGAAAATAGGCAAGCGCTGTGCTTTCTTCTGACATGTGATCTCTCTTATTTTTGCCTTGAGCTTCTTCAGGAGCAGACAGCCAATTGCACTGCGTTGTGCGCTGGGGGGGTTACGAGCTTCACAAATGGGCGAGCGGGTTTTCACCACTAAACTCATTTCTTCGCTTTCAATCTCAATGCAGATCCTGAGGGATAAAAGGCTGGCGTGTGCCTTAAAACAAACAGGCTCCACAGCAGTGGATGTGAGCATTGCTGGTCTTTTGGGAAGTTAAGGGGATACAGAGAGCTGTAAGGCCAAATCTAGGGTTTAGGACTAACAACTGCTCAGTCAGTCACTGCCTCCTGCTGCGGCAAGATGAGCGACAACTGCCTGAGGTGCTCAGCTCCCCTCTTCCACCAGGTTATGGAAAAGTCTCCCTGTGTCACCTCCAGCCCCACAGACCAGCCCTGGGAAAGGTCTTTAAGTCAGATCCAGATCCTAAAAACTGCAGTAGACCCTGCAGTGGAGATTAAAAATTAGCCCTGGGTTTACTTTCAAGCTTATTGCCAACAGGCTTTTTCGCACATAGGTTTTCACCAGTAAAACCTGCTCCTCCCTCAGCCAAAACCCATCCTTTCTACTGTGCCAGAAAAAAAAAAAAAAAAAAAAAAAGCAAGTGTGACCCCGAAGGTGAGAGGTTAAAAGCACTCGCTAAGCTGGAGGAGATTTCCGTTCCTGGCCACAAAATTAAAATCTCGTCCCCACCAGCCACTGCCTACAGCCCGTCCTCTGATCTGGAGTCTGCCCCAGCTCCGCAGTGACGCTCTCCATCGCGTACGATTCCCTTCAGATCTCTCACCCGCTACGACCAAGCAGGTTTTTCCTTCTCTAACCCCCACGATGTGCAGTGCTCAAGGGACTATTCGAAGCAGAAGACTAGAGAGTTTACCCGGTAAGACGTTACCTCTTTCCTCAGGATCTGGATCCTTCTACCTCAGGAGACCTGTTCAAAAACATGAACATTCTTTTACCGACTTTTACATCCCAATAACCATGTTTAAGGTACTATTATCCAGTGTAAGATTATGTGCAATTACCTCCTTCTCATGCAATTTTGTTCTCCAGAATTACCACTCCCCTTTCATTTGTTACAAGGAATATTTTATACACCTTTATGAATTCATCCAACTATGCACTAGATCAGAACACATAATTTCATCACACTTACTTAAGTGCCTTTTAAACATAATTAGAAAATTGGTGCGAGTCAAACTAAGCTGCAGTGAAGTTTTCTCCTTTCCTACCTGTTCTTCCTCCCATCAACCCGCAACGTGCTGCTCGCCCTGATATGGGCTCCCACCAAGCCCGGACCCCATTCCTAGCCACATCTGTTGCATCTTTCCACTGTGAAGTGCCACCTAATGCATCGTACAGAGTTTTAATTTTGTTGGTAGAATTGATACATTTGTTTTTTAGCTCCCAGTTTTCTTAACACAAGCGTTAAGTAGCCACAATAACAACCACACCGATGTTACTCCAGAAGTATGGCAGCATACTTCAGAGCAGAATTTAGTCCCTCTTACAAAGAACCTTAAATTAGCTAAATGGCTTACAATTAATGAGCTTATGAGACAGATGAGATAAGGTGAGTGTCTTTAGTTTTCATGCAGAAGAGAGAAAGCTCTTTGCTTTGGCAACTGCTTCAGTTGCCTCGGCAGGTTTTTTGAAGGAAGTGGCGTGTGTGTGGCTTCACCCTCCTCTACAGTGGAGTATTAGATTTGCTGCCTTCAGAATTCAACCTGTAAGTTCTTTTCCCGTGATCAGAGTTTAATCACTGTTCCTGTTTTGCCACTTGCAATTCAAGCTCGTTAATATAAATGTTTGTCCTCCTTTCTCTTCTGCAGAGCCCTCCTGCGCACCGAGCAGCTTCGGAAGACGTGTCTGCGCAGTGCCTAAGCTGAAATAACTCCATCCTGAGCAATTAAACTGTCCCGTCACCACAGGTAAAGGTGGCCATCCACCCACGGCCCTCCCACAAGCGCACATCCTCCGTGCTTTTAAATTCCCTGCAGCTGAGCACGGTCGGTCAGCTTCCACCCCTGGTTCTCACCGCCACGAGTTGGGTGGGAGCGTTGGTCTGCTCGAGGGTGGGGAGGCTCTGCAGAGAGACCTGGCCAGGCTGGAGCCATGGGCTGAGCCCAACAGGGGGAGTTTCACTGAGGGCAAATGCCGGGGGCTGCCCTTGGGCCACAACAACCCCCAGCAGGGCTACAGGCCTGGGGAGGATCCGTTTGCCTGGATCCTACCTCCACGCTGCTCCAGAGAGCCCTTCGCAGATCACACGCACCCTCAGCCCACGCTCTGACTTTCCAGGCAACCTCACCAAGCAAGGGGTAATTAATTGCTGATCGATCACACCGGTTTTGCAAGCGCTGCGCTGCCAGGAACGGCAGGGAGGATGCCACAGTGTGCGGATACCAGCCATACTTCTCCTGGAGTTGACTTCTCAGGTTATAGGGATGAAGCTGTACCTTGGACCTTCCTGTTATCTCCCTTATTTCCTCAAAACAAACGAGTTCTTCCCCTCTCCTCCCACAACAACTTTATAACTTGAACAAAGGACGGTCAATCTGCCGTAACAAATAGGATTAAATGGTTTGTCTGCTGCAGTATCCAAGCTTTTAAGGATGCCAGTCAATCCTCCTTTGATGATCCTGGACTTCAGCAGTCCAGATCCTCTCAAAGTTATCGAGCCCAAGCGGTGAGAAATGTCTCAGCAAAGTTCACTCACACGCTGCTCTTCTCAAGGTCAGCTCTTCTCCCTTTTCACTGACCCTCATTTTAATTCCAGATGGGCATTTTTATAGGAAAAGTTTCCTTTGGGGAAATTACAGGAAGGTACAACTGGCATTTCTCTACAAGACCACAAGTGAAAAAATTAACAACTTTTCTGTTCTTACACAGGTGGGTGCTGGTCCTGTCCCAGCTGGATGAACTGTGGACTTTTCTGGACATCAAGCCATGTGGGAGTCAGCTCATCCTGACAAATTTATGAAAGTGACCTTCTTTCAGAGTAAAATGTAGCTGTGAAATTCTCAGTGACTTACCATCAGATGTTCAGGTGCCCCGGGTGCATTATGTTCTCTGATGGATTGCCAAGATGTTTCTTCTCCTAAAGCAGTTTTGAAGTCTCCTGGAAAGATTTGTTTTCCCTAAAGAGAAGGAGGGCAAAGTCCAGAGTGCTTTGTGCCAGCACATGCTACCCAAAAAAAAAATAAAAATCAGCAATTCATGCCGCCCTCCGCAAAAAGCACAGCTTCTCACTCTGCATTTCCCTGAAGGTTATCTCAAAGTCTCCCCATGCTCAACACACTGTGTCGTGCCCCCATGGTTTAGCGAAATCAGAGCACGCCCTTTGAGAAATCCTCGCGCGTACACGGTGAAGTTGCCTGTAAGAGTTAGGCTGAAGAGTGAGTTTGCTTCATTTTTAAGGATTTTGGAAAGTACACTCATTTTATGACAGCTTTCAGGAACCAGTTCAGTGTGATTTCTGGGCCCTTTCCATACGCTGCTCTCCGGGGAGCAAAGTTTTCTGAGCCACAGCATCTCCTCTTACCAGCCCTCTCCCCCAGACAGACTCCTGTAGCCCTCCCCACCACAGCAAACACTGGTTTCCCTTCAGGAACCTGTGCAGCCCCTCCACAGATTCCAAGTTCTGAGTTTTTTAGAGTTCAGAGCAAACCCCTCCCCAGAGAAGGTGCTGGAGGAACTCTGGAATCGCTAACCCATTGTCCTAAACTGCCCTGGGAGAGAAGCGACAGCTCTTACAGCGAGAGCTGGATTCTCCACGTACTGGCAAGGTCTTGGCAGTGTTCTTTTGCCTTAAATTTTGGGCATGTATGCAGATGTCTCCACCTGACCTAATCATCTGAGGTTCTTCATCACCGTCAGCAGAATGAAAAAAACACCGTTTCAGTGCATCGCTCTTAGACATTTCCTTTAAAATCAGGTAATCCAAACTCTGCAAGAGCTTAATCCTTTCTGTTGACCCTCACGCTCAGGCAGATAATTTGGAAACAAAACCATTTTGATACACCTAGCAGGGCACAACGGTTCCTCCTAGACACATCGCCACGACTCGCAGGGACGTGTCTGATTTTAAGTGCATGAACGATCAGGCGAGCCCCACTGATGTCAACAGATGAGTCACAAGAGCCGAAGGAAGCACAGCTGAAACGCTTTGCTAAATCAGACTCTCAGTCAATAGTAGCAGGTCTCAGAGGATTACAGCTAATGTTACGCTAATATATTAAAGTATGGGTATTTTATAGCTAATATTAAATGATAAGAAAATCATTTATGACCTCTATATCTAAGTGCCAGAAATTTGGTAAGGAAGTGCCTGCAACTCTTATAAATCAGAGATGGAAGAAATTTCCATTAGATCCAGCTGAATTCACACCTTACTGCTCAATTGTGACAGGCCAAATAGTCTTGTCTACGTGGCCCTCAAATACCTTCGCTTGGGGCAAAGGGTTTTGACCCCTCGGGGTACGTTTGTCCGTCTGACAGCACGAGCGAGGCCGGACAGTCATGCTGTCCCCTTGCACCCAACCTGTAGAAGAGACTCAACCTTTACCGTAGCTACGACTTCAAATCCCGTGTCCCAAGATGTTGTTAGTAGTGGACGTGAAGCCATGTGTCCACTTTTACTCTTGGCTGTGTATCTTCAGCCTTGAACCCGACGCTGTGGAAATCCGCAGGAAAAGGGACATCAGTCATAGTAATTATGGGATCAAAAAGGCTGTTAGCTGCTCGCAGGCAGAGGTGGCCCCTGGTGTGAGTCCCTCGAGCCACACCTCTGTCTTGGGCAGGGGACCCCGGGGTCACAGCGTGCACTCGTGGCTCACTTTGGGAAAACTCCTCGCCACTGATGCAAGAACCCTTCCCAAATGTTGCCTGACCGGGCTGGGGCGGGCACAAAGTTCAGCGTGGGTTAACCCAGAGCAGATTTCCCTCCACCAGCTTCCTGAGCTAAGCCCCTCTTCTGCCTTCCTCTGGATTTTCTCATGTCACGGGTCAGAAGACACCTGCCCCAGCACCCAGCACTGAACGCAGAGCAGTCACGTTGACAACAAATTACAGTGGTGAACAAATTTCGGTTTTATCTCCCGTCACCTCCCTTTAGAAACTGTTTTACCCGTGCCTAATTCTTTACACCATCCAGTCCTCAGCCAAAATATCAAGTCTGCATTATCTACCTCTGAATGACTGCCAGGGCTTGAACTGCTGATTAGGTATGTCAAACCTGACGGTTAGACCACTGCGCTCTTCCCTCTGGGAAAAAAAGACAAGCATCTGGTCATTTTTTTTCTTTTCTCTGTTGGACTGTTCAGGCTGAGAAGCAATTTGTTCAAATGTGGAGTCCTTTACTAGGAGGACTGCGTCCAAGATGAGACAAAATTACAACGAAAGGAAAAATAGCCCACAGCGGCTCGGCTCAGCTCGCCAACTGAGCCACAGCTCCCAGTGAGAAACAGAATACGCTGCCTAATGCTAGTCCAAATGTTAGCCAGTGGTTATTTGCCACTTCAAAACCTTTCTTTCCTACAGACCTCTTGTTGTTCGAAAATCCATGTTTCAGCTTGAAAAGCTACCATGTTTTTCTAATGGAAAGTAAACCGATACTTGCAGACAAAGTATCATTCCATCTGTTTAATCTCATTGTACTATTGTTGGGCTGCCAAAGCATCGGCCGTTAACAATCCGCTTTACTCCAAGTTACGCTTTCCCACTGCTGGAATAAATTCAGCACCTGCAGCTAACTCAGCAGAGGCTGCCCAGGGGTTTAATGCTTCTCCGTGTTGGTGACCCCACGCTGGCAGGAGACACCCCCACTTTTCCCCCAGATACAACAGCCGACCATCCACGAGACAGCTGTGGCAACTGAAATCCGCCACATGCTCCTGAGAGCATGCTAAATAACATTTCTCATCCTAAAACTGATCTCTTTTTTTTTTTTTTTTTTTTTTTTTTTTTTTTTTTTTTTTTGTCTTATTAAGACATTTCTGTGTCTTACACTTGCACTGGGAGTTTGGGCACGGGGGTAATACTGCTTCTAAAACTTCTCCTTGACTTTTGGAAAGTTACCTGGAAGAAGATTTTGAGGCTTGAAACACATCTTGGAACCCCCCAAAAAAACCCTAATGGTGGCCTGACTTTAGCAGATAATGGCCCTTTGCTTCAGGATATGTTTCTTCTAGGAGCATTTTGACATCCTGGATCAGACGCATCCCTAAAGGTATCTAATTTTTCTCCACTGGCTCCGTAAGGAAATCAGGCTTCTGACTTTTTTTTTTCAAACACAACTCAATTAATTGCCTACTGCTGCCTAAAATAGAGGTGTGAGTCTTCACTCTCACTCTCCATCCCCAGGAGCCATTCCTGGGAACTACTGAGTGTTCTCATCATAACGTAATGACAGGGGTAGGGCAACATCTCTCGGAATCAACGTTCCAGACGTTGCGTTGTTGCTGAATGAAATATGCGATGTGCCCTTCTCTGGGACTGACACTCTCATGCTCAGTATGTCCAGAACCTTTGAACCAACTGTTCTCCGTCCTACCAACTCTGTCACCATCCGAGCATCGGAGCACCCCTTGCAGTCTCAGTGCTACAAAATAAATGCCGGAATACGCCAATTAGATAAGCACATCAAACTCATTAACTAATATCCAAGCGCTTTACGCATCTTCCATCAAAACCCACTGTTTTCTAATTTGTTAAATTATTCTATTTATTTCCATAAATCATTCATCCAAAACCCGACTCAACAAGTAGCAAGAGAAGACCAGGAATGCAAAAGAGCCTTTCAAATTTCAGGACTGATATGGGAAGTAAAAAGCAAGGATAATAAGATAACCTACTTGAAGTTATACATAGTGTGAGCTCCCTTCTCTCTGTATTTAGATTATATTTATCAATGAATATAGATCAAAATAGCTCCTAGATGTCACTTCACATCAAGTTCTATTCCAGGTTTTCTCATCCCTCTCCTTTTAATGCTAATTCAAATTATCGGATGAATATAATGGAAATACCGTAACACTTTGAGAAATGGAACCAGCAAGGGGACAAGAGGAGTTCAGCACAGGGGAACGTTTTGCTTTAGAAGAGAAAATCATCCTCCTTGCCTCACAGTTAGAGCTCTGGCTGTGAAAACCGGCTAGGGAAAGGTCTCCCTGTACTGTCATTCATGCTAAATAGCCACAGTTTCTGTAATCCCCACTTGAGAACCGTGGTTTTTTTAATTAGCTTTCACTTATTTCCAGCATGAAGGCTGATTTCAGGGAATCACTCAAAAAAAAAAAAAAAAAAAAAAAAAA
>NW_020799479.1:102093-105657 GCF_003259725.1 Athene cunicularia | reverse complement strand
CCCTGGGCAGCCCATTCCAACGCCCAACAGCCCCTTCTGCACAGAAATCCTTCCTCAGAGCCAGCCTGACCCTGCCCTGGGCAGCTTGAGGCCATTCCCTCGGGGCCTGGCGCTGGGGCCTTGGCTCCAGAGACTCATCCCCCCTCTCTGCCCCCTCCTGGCAGGGAGTTGCCGAGGGCCAGGAGGTCTCCCCTCAGCCTCCTCTTCTCCAGACTGAACCCCCCCAGTTCCCCCAGCCGCTCCCCAGCAGACCTGTGCTCCAGACCCTGCCCCAGCTCCGTTGCCCTTCTCTGCCCACGCTCGAGTCACTCAATGGCCTTTTTGGGGTGAGGGGCCCAACACTGAACCCCCTCAGCGAGGGGCGGCCTCCCCAGTGCCGAGCCCAGGGCTCAGATCCCTTCCCTGGCCCTGCTGGCCACGCCAGTGCTGACACCAGCCAGGATGCCGTTGCCCTCCTTGGCCCCCTGGCTCTTGTTCAGCCAAGAAAGAGGTCAGAAAGATGTGGCGGAGTTGCAGTCTTGATAGGCAAGGGAAAATCAGAGAAACAGGAAGAAGCAGCTGTGAGAAGAGGAGGAGAGTGAACATGAGGACAGCCTAGGTTGAGATGAAATCTGAAACCTGGCAGAGAAAGCTGATGGTGGGGACATGAGCTCTGTCACAGGTTGGTCCCTTCCCTACAGGGGGAATATCTGCTTCTGCAGAACAAGAAGTCAAGCTCATCTGGCCAGTGGAGGCAGAAATAGGTCTCCGCTCCCACCTGGAACAAAAGCAGAGTAGTTTGGCCATTTCTCATAAAGGTCCATCTTCCTTCAGCTGTATTCATGAGTTTACACCAACCTCCTACTCGTACGAACTTTATCACCGTATTTCATTATGCCTTTGAAGGCCTTACCAGAGGATGTATAAGTACATATTTGTTAATACAGTGTTAAGCAAATTCTGTATTTCTGCTCTATACTCTAGGAGTTTGCCTTAAAATATCATATACGCTGGTTGCAGCTGCCAGCAGATAAATATCAGCCTCAGGGAGAAGTAATCTATACACAGTTAAAATGAGATCGTTCCCTTATTGAAATGTCAGGCTTTGAGCTCGCTTGGCACACTTTCTTCTGTGAAATGGTTTGTACCGACACACAACGGGGCACGATACTTTCATCCCGGAACAGTCCTCGTGGTCTGCATTCATCACGTGGCTTTTTAAGGGTGTGTTATCAAGGCTGGGTTTTTTTTTTATCTCCTGCTGTAGATGAACATTTAACGTTGTCTCTTCCCACCGGTGGAAGAGCCGGTCTCTGCTCGGGTGGTGGAGCCACCGCGATGACTCCGAGGAACAATTGTGCTGGTGACTTTATTAACTGAGCGCTTGAGTGAGTGAATGGAGACAGTTTGGTAACAATCAACTGGTAACCTTCAGGAGAAGGAGTAAAGGCACTTTGCCCATGGGACTGTTTTCCTAATAACCCGTCAATGATCAACCGATCACAGTTCAACTCCTACAAAACAAATACACATGAATATATGTAAGAAAGAGAGCGAGCAGACAGAGGAAAGAGAAAAGAGAGGAGGAGGGCATAGGAAAAGGGGAATCACCACCCTTAGATTCCCTGTTGTTGCAGGTGGTGGGTTGACAAAGACGCACATGGGGTGTTGGCGTTATATGGACGTCCTTACGCATGAGCAGTAGGTCATTCCAGAAGGTTCTATTTTCTCTGGCTTGTACCTACACAAGTAGGCAAGTTCTGTCTCGGGGCAACAACAGGAGGAAGGGGAAGCGAAACAGCCCACCGTGCCCCTCTACAGCGCTTGCTCCGCTTCTCCCCCACAGGGTGTCCCACTGGAGTCCTTTGAGTCTCCTCTTTACCAACAGTTTCTTTTTATGAACTGTTTGTGACAAATGTCGCATCATGAGATGTTCCCCCTTAGTCAGACCAGAGTTTAGTTGAATGCAGACACGAAGAGAGTTTACAAGACACAGCAACAGTATGTGTGTGTGAGTGTGTGTGTATATAGTGTAAGATGTAGGACAGCTGCGGGAAAACACACACAAGCAGAGGCAATTTGCTTTGTTAACATTTCTCATACTTACACAGTATTTCATGCATCTGCGTTACGTGCCAGATGCCAGAAAAAGTTGTTAGGATAATAAACTTGAAGGCTCACTCATAATTTAACCCCAAGACGACATTCACTCGTCGCTGCCCGATGGCGATTTTTGTCTCCTGGGGCCAACCTGACGCACAGTACAGGGCTCATATTTCCATGGGCAAGTCTTTTCCCTGAACCTGGAGCTGCACTCAGAGACCCTCCAGCTCCACCCTTCTCTGAGAACCAAGTCATCGGGCTTTTCAGGTGAAATTTGTCTACAATGACCTAGACAGCACGGCTGGTATATTGATAAAATATTGCGTGAGTGTGACAGTAAAAGCTCTCAGGGTTTGGCTGAATTTCAGGCTGGACAACACACAATACGTACAGCGGAGCTCTTGTTAATGCTACCGGGAGTTGTTCGGGGTTACGGAGCTACCACGATGCTCGTGTAACAGGAATGAACGCGGCGTTCAGGAACGCAGAAACAGCAAAAAGCCACCTACCCCTTTTCCAGCTCTCAACCTTTGCCACTTAAGTCTCCGGGGATAACTCCATTTGCCCTGGCATTGAGTGAAAAGTCAGGGCACAGCACGACTGACCCTCTCAGAAGCTGGAGGAGCACCGAGGACTTAGATAGGTGACGTGGGTATTAGAATCAGCTTTTTCAAGAAGCTTCCTGTATTGGCCTCTGCTGGAATCTTTGCCAGCTGGAGGAAAGCTAGACCAAAACTGGCTCCGTTTGACCATTTGACACTACAGCAATTGCAGGTCTCGGGGTCAGCATGAGCTTCCTGGGATTCCTCTGGGCTTCCCTGAGGTTCGCAGCTCCCATCTCGCTGTGCTACATGCTGGAATCCCAAAGGTACAGTCCCACATCATGCAAAGTGCAAAGTGCAAGAATTACATGTGGTCCGAGAACAAAACTGGAAAAAAATATGCCAGGAAGAACCATTTCATTTTCAGGCACAGGGATAACAAGGCATAGCGAGGTTTTGTGCAGCACAAGGTACAGGTTTTAACTCACAGAATCCCGGAATCATCTGGGTTGGAAAAGCCCTTGGAGCTCCTCCAGCCCAACCATGACCCTCCCCCTGACCGTTCCCAACTCCCCCAGATCCCTCAGCGCTGGCTCAGCCCGACTCTTCAACCCCTCCAGGGATCCCGGGGACTCCCCCCTGCCCTGGGCAGCCCATTCCAACGCCCAACAGCCCCTTCTGCACAGAAATCCTTCCTCAGAGCCAGCCTGACCCTGCCCTGGGCAGCTTGAGGCCATTCCCTCGGGGCCTGGCGCTGGGGCCTTGGCTCCAGAGACTCATCCCCCCTCTCTGCCCCCTCCTGGCAGGGAGTTGCCGAGGGCCAGGAGGTCTCCCCTCAGCCTCCTCTTCTCCAGACTGAACCCCCCCAGTTCCCCCAGCCGCTCCCCAGCAGACCTGTGCTCCAGACCCTGCCCCAGCTCCGTTGCCCTTCTCTGGCCAC
>NW_020799479.1:96170-102043 GCF_003259725.1 Athene cunicularia | reverse complement strand
TGTCGTGTTTTGGATTCAGCGTGGGATTTGGGATGAGAAGCAGCTGATAGCACGCTGATGTTTGCGGTTGGTGCTGAGAGGTCAAGGTCTCTCCAACTGCCCCTGTCCTGCCCGTGTGTGGGTGCACAAGCAGCTGGGAGGGGGCACGGCCAGAGCCCCAGACCCAAATGAACCAGTGAAATATTCCCTGTGGTGTACGGTCATGCTCAGGATAGAAAGGAGGGGTGCTCAGGAAGGGGGGGTTCTCTCTTGCTTCCAGAATTGTGGGTTTGAGATCTTGGTTTTTTGGGATCATGGGCCAGGAAGGGCCTGGGTATCAGTCAGCGGGTGGTGAGCACTTGTGCATTACTCCTTGGTACTTTCTATCACTGTTATTGTTTTATTTTATTACAATTATTAAACTGATTTTTATCTCAACCTACAGGTCGCCTTAACTTTACCCCTCCAATTCCTCCCCGCATGCCCTGGGTGAGGGCGAGCGAGTGGCTGCATGGGGTTTGGCTGCCAGCCGGGTTTAAACCACGACAGAACTGTAAATTGTCCGATTGCAATTACAATTGCAGACTGTAAAATGAAGTCACGATACTGGCTTCCGAGGTGAGGCCCTGGGAAATTTTTAAACCAAAAGAACTATATAAGAGTGTAATTTATTATGAATTTCCATGGTTGTCATTTTGGAATTGGTGGTTCCTGGAAAGTTAAACCTTGACTTTAGCTTCATGTTTCCTCCCAGGACAGCAGCAGCTGAAGCTTTCCTGTCCTCTCTCTCTGGTGTTGTCTGATCCCCAGCGGCCTCCGGAGCCTGTGGGATAAAGCTGGAAGCTCATTTTCTGTTTTCATGTCTGTTCAGGCTCTTGGACTGCAAGCTGAGTTTGCCACAAAGGTGAAAATTAGGACCAAGAGTAATAATGTGCTTTGTGAAGGGCATCAGTCCACTAGGATACAGGCTGGACTGATCCTCCTAATTCATTTCACGTCAGGGATTTGAATCCGCCACGGAGATGAAAAGCTCTGCCTGTTACGTACCAACCATCCCTCCCAGACGCGCGTTATCACACACTGCACCAGCGACGGCGTCACGCCCAGCGTACTCCGCTCGGTATCAATTACTTCACCATAATGAAATCAGAACGAAGGAAAACATTCCGCTACACGCAAATAAATACGTAATTGCGGTAGAAAATGAAATTAGAAGCTGTATTTTGACCACAAGCTCTGCGCTGGTTGTGGCTTAGGGAAGATAAGTGAGCCCGGACGGATTGCCCCGCAGTGCCGGTGGTGAGATACAACAGCTAATCTGGTTTTCTATTTCAGCAGCGTCGTTAACCTTTTAGGGCTCATATTAGGTGACAAAAAGTGATCATGAGCCCCGTTTGTGCTGTCTCAGCAGAATGGTATTTGAAAAAGTTATTCAAGCCATTAATCCTTCAGTGCCAGGAATCTGTATCTGCCAGGGAGCAGCATTCGCTGGCCGGCAGTTATTTATTTGCTGGTTCCCGGTGTATGAAACAGCGATGTGGCAATAACTTACACTGGCCGTGCTTCAGAAAGAAACGGAGGGAACCCACACACCCACTCACCACAGCACCACATCTAGATAAACCCTCATGTCACGTCCTGCCCTCTTTCTACGTGCCCGAAAGGGAAGGCTGGATTTCCCCCACCGCTGCACGAGATGGAAAAATATTTTCTGCGGAGATCTCACCCAGACAGCACAGAGAGACTCCTGAAAGGAGCATTTTCACAGAATCCCAGAATCCTTCAGGTCGGAAAAGCCCCTCGGGATCAGCGAGTCCAACCCTCAGCCCGACTCTACAAAGTTCTCCCCTACCCCACATCCCCCACAGCTCATCCCAACGGCCCTGAAACCCCCCCAGGGATGGGGACTCCCCCCTCCCTGGGCAGCCTCTTCCACTCTCGCACCACTCTTGCTGGGAAACATTTTCTCCTCCTGCCCAGCCTGACCCTCCCCTGGGGCAGTTTCCAGCCGTTCCCTCTTGTCCTGTCCCTGATCCCCTGGGAGCAGAGCCCAGCCCCGGCCTCTCTGCAATGTCCTGTCAGGAGCTGCAGAGAGGGATGAGGGCTCCCCTCAGCCTCCTCCTCCTCACACTGAACACTCCCAGCTCCTTCCATCGCTTCAAATTGTGTCCCATGGCTTTGTCCCCAGCCTTTGATGCAAATTGTCTCAGAGGTAAAAGAATTTTTGAGCCCATAACCGGGTCCTGACTGATTTCCTCACCATTTTCACGCTGGCTGTTGAACCAGCATGAGGAGGCATGCTGCAGAAATCTGAAAATGGGTTTATCTACCCTAAATCTGGCATATGAAAATTCATTTTCTTCGCCCAGTCTTAGCACTGTATTGCTCTGTGACTCTAATGTGCCAATACTGGTCCTGCTAAGGTCAATGCAGGTGACCAAGCCTAAAACTTGTCCACGGGCAAGATGAGTTGCCCATCACAGGACTACACAAAGTCTCATTTGGACTTTCAGAGCTTTCCTGTAAAATAGCTGGGTCTAAGGTATTTTTATGGCCAGAACTCTTTACAGAAAGTAATTCTTTTTTTTAAAAAAAAAAAAAAAAAAGAACACTTTTAACAACAAAAAAAAAAATATAATCTCATGAGGCAAAATAGAAAATTTTGTGTTGGAAAAAATACCCACCTATGTTCTGAAATTATACAAGTGTAAATAATGTGTTTTAAAATTGCTTTACATCTTTTGATGTCACGGTATCGCATTAAAATGAAATAGTTAAAATACTGTTTTCTGAACAATTAAGGGCAGCTGCCTTTCGGTGCTCACTGAAGTGCGCTGCTTTATTTGCTGGATTAAAACAGCTCTGATAAAATGAAATAACGCTTCCAGGCTGTTGTCAGTAGAGCAAAAATAAAGTAGAGGTAGTAGAGATCCGTGTGAAGCGACGTTGAGGCAAAAATGCTAGTCTGTTCGTTTGTCACTCAGTGCACGCTGCAGAGTAAGAGAGGCGGGAGAATAAGCCATATAATACCTTTTTAAACAAAATTTAATGGAAAAAAAAAAAAAATTGACATGGGAGTTTTCATGGAAATCGCGATGGACTTAAATTTGCCTCAGCGATAGTTTGAATGCCGCGGGCTCTCCGACGCGTCTTCTAATTACCTAGCTACACCTCCAGATTAGGAAAATTAACGAGAAAACCCAACACTGAGGTCATTACAAAGCTGCAAGTGGTAAAAATTGAACAATACCAGGGGCAGAAATGAGCGTCTGAAACCTCTCCGTCTACCCAAACACAGCTCGCTTCTCTCCTGTCGCACAGCACTTCTGTTCCTACCAAAGTTCGCTTGATTTTACTTGCCCACGGCAGACTCTCCAAGGGAAGCCGGAGCAATTCTGACAGCTTGGCTCAGCAGTTTGCCAGCTCCAGACAAAAACAAGAATTGACCTTTTATTTCAGTCAACACCAGCCCCTCCAAAACATCCAGGTTCGCTCAACGCTGTCTTTTAAACCATATTCCTGTCTCTTTCTCCTTTCATCACAGGGGTTTGGTTTTGTTGCAAAACGCCGCATCAGCGTGAATCCCTTGTATGGATTTCATATAATTGCTATTATGCTTTCATTACACTTTTCATGGGCTTTAGCAAGAGGGATTTTATAAATCATGTAGATTTTCCAATCAGTCTCCTTTGAATGTTATCACCCAAGTCGTCTTTTTTTTGTTTTTTTTTGCATTGGGAATCTATTATAATACCTGTTGTAATGAGCAGAATGATACGGTCTAAGATTTTCCTTGAGGCCTAAAATGTCTTGAGATAACAAATTGTGCTTTATTTATACATACGAACGGATTCACTTTCACCAGGAAAACTAGCAAGAGACCTATAGGCTTTCAAATGCTAATTATATTCTGTCCAAGGGACGAAATCCTGCCAGAATGCAGCAGGACTGTGACTACACACCACGGTACATTAAAAAAGAAAGCTGGGCTAATCCAAACCTCAGCTAGTAATCCTGCCTGACAAGCAGTTCTGTGTTTAATGGGTAATTTAATCACTCACCAGCTACACATTCAGAAACCCTCCCGGTTCAGGAGAGGACCCGCCACCTCTGGCACGCACTTACATCCCGCGCCCGCAGTGGCCTTTCCGAGAGCTGTGGCAGCACTCAGACATGTTGGGGAGCTTAAAACACATCACTGAATCTGGGAAAACAGGAGAAATTATCAATTGGAGAAGACAGAAAAAAAAAAAAAAAAGAGCCCCCTCCCAGACCCAACAGGTTAATGTTTAAAACAGAAGGGCCTCACAGTCCATCCGCAAGGGTGAACTGGGTAAAAATGAGCAACACGTTCCCTCTGCTCCAGGGACCCCCATCCTGGCTCGGCGTTTTTATCTGGACCCCAAACGGGCAATACTGACGGAACATTTCTTCGATATTTCTCCAAATATTTCAGCTGCTGTCTGGCCTTGCCGGCAGCACCGGCTGGTGCACACAGGGAGGTAGGCGAGATTCAAATCCTCTGCACAATCACACCCCAGAGGAGCATCATTCAGGCAGAAGAGCTGAGGACAGATGGACACCCGGGCTAAGCACAGCCATTTTAAACACATCACTGTGCCCTATTGAACTATATCCAACGCACCAATCACTTTTCAGTGTTTTAATGAAGAATTCATTACGTTATTTGGTTTGGGTTTGTTTTTTTTTTTTCCTATAATGTAATATAATCCTCCTCAAGGATCTTGATCACCTCCATAAACCAAGTTTCAAGAAGGCCGTTGGAACAGTATTTACAAGAATTTCCAAGTTATCTCACCACTCCAGAAGGACTACAGACAAATCCAAGGAAATGTAAACCGCAGTGCTTTCACAGAATCCCAGAATCATCTGGGTTGGAAAAGCCCTTGCAGGTCCTCCAGCCCAACCATGACCCTCCCCCTGACCGTTCCCAACTCCCCCAGATCCCTCAGCGCTGGCTCAGCCCGACTCTTCAACCCCTCCAGGGATCCCGGGGACTCCCCCCTGCCCTGGGCAGCCCATTCCAACGCCCAACAGCCCCTTCTGCGCAGAAATCCTTCCTCAGAGCCAGACTAAACCTGTGCTCCAGACCCTGCCCCAGCTCCGTTGCCCTTCTCTGCCCACGCTCGAGTCACTCAATGGCCTTTTTGGGGTGAGGGGCCCAACACTGAACCCCCTCAGCGAGGTGCTTTGCAAAAATGCAACATTTTCACAACTGATTCTCTCAAGACTCCTCTGAGGTAATCAACCCCCACTCCTCACAGGTAACCACCCCCCTGCACACTTGTTGATGTGAGTAAAACCTGCATGAGCGCTGGTGGTATTTGAAACCCTTAATTAAACCTAACCAGTTTCTGGTTATGGGCTCACACATCTCACTGTTCCTTGGGAGTACGACGGTTGCAACCTGTTAGCCCTCAGGCATCACTTCACCTTTACATAAAATATTCCAATTAACACCTTAAAAAACGTAATTACAGTATTTGTGTAGCAAAATACATTAGCAACGAAGCTTTGAAAAGATGTGCATGGGATGAGGCACCGCAAAAGACACCGTGGCCAGCCGAAGTAGATCTGAGGAGAAACTTTAAACAGCAACTCTCAGACATTTATTTATTTTTTTTATCAAACAAATCCTTGGTGTTGGCTTTGTGATACCAAAGAGCTCAAAAGGCTGGCTGGTAGCACAGTCCCTCTCTCATCCCTCCGTATCTATTTCCAAGGAAGGCGCCCACTTTACAGCCTCCAGAATTCATTCACAGGCTCTGGCAGGTCCCATGACTGTCTCAAGACAGACAATTTACCCCCATTTATAGGAAGTAAGTCCTTACACAGTCTGTTTACTGAAGTTGGAACTGATTTTTTTTTTTTTT
>NW_020799479.1:86458-96120 GCF_003259725.1 Athene cunicularia | reverse complement strand
ATCTATGCCCTTTGAGCTGACCTTCTGCTTCAAAGTACCCGGAGAAACTGGTCTTCCCCGTGCAGGATGTCTTTCAGCGGGGAGGTGCTGTGACTCCCATAATTACTCCCAATGAGAAAACCTTTTCTACCAACAGCCCTGGATAAAACGCTGCCGTGATTACTCCAGAGGCATTACAGATGTCCCAGCTGAACCTCACAACAGAATAAATTAAAACCAGAGCTGTCCAAAGGCCAGCGGAGCAAAGGGTTAGTTAACAACACGTTCCCAAACGTACAGCCAGAAGTCATTTAAATTCTTTACTACCCCAAAGTTGTGTAGCTCTAAATAAAGCTTTTAAAAAATGTTTGGTGAAGCCAGTCCAACTCCCGGCAAACCAGCATCGGCACCCCAGTGACTGGCACGTTTGCAGCACTGGTTGGGAAACCTGGTAAAAAGCCAAGGGGGGTGAGTCAGCCGAGCAACCACTGGACAGAAAAGGGCAACGCAAGGAACACACGTGTAATTTTGCTGCCATTTTTACCCATTTTGACTTTCAGGAACAGCTGGGCAGAACCAGCAGCTGACCGGGAGAAGCAGAAAAGTTTTCCCAAGTCACAGATCCACAACCAACATCATGCCTGTCGCGAGGTACCTGTGCATACCAAGGAAAAGCTAACCTTGTGCTGTCCTTACAAATTTTTCTCCAAGACTTGCTCGTTCTACAGACAACCGAAGAACTTGCCAAGATTTCCACCAATTCACGCGAGAGATTCCGGGTTAACGCTTAGGAAATCAATTCGCACATCCTCGGATGAAGCTGTGGGAAACCTCAGGAAGGTGCAGCAGTCACATGCCAAAGTGCTGTGCAAAAAACCTGGACAGCTGGCAATGGTCTTCACTTTCAAATGTCGTCAGTATAATAGTGAATCGATAGAAAAGGTTCGATTGATGATTATTTCCTCCTTTTGTTGTGTTTTTAATGTGGTTTCTTAAGGAAGCAAGGACTATTGGAACACGAGCCATCTATTGGTCTTTCTGTCCTTTCTCTTTTTAAGATCTTGGTTCCCTGGAACTGAATTTGACAGAATGGAAAAATATTATAAATAGTCCACGTTAAAGCAAGAAAAGCCTTAGTCGAGGCTAATAGTAGAGAATCCTATCCAGGAGAGACAGAGCTATTGAAAAAACAGAAACCTCTTCTATGCACACATCCGCTTAGAAATGATTATATTACTGATCTAGTCAGCAGAAAAGCGAGTCCCTATGGCACAGACAATCCCTGACACACAATGACTAAAAGCTAAATAGACATGACCAAAGGTAAGAAAAAGTATCAGCAGGCACAGTCAGGTCACATAATACCGAGTGCAGACCTTCCTTAAATCCAGGATTGCTGCTGGGGAGCACAGAGCCCTGAGTCATCTGCTTTCTCTTTTCAGACCCTTTCAGAAAGAAGAAGAAATTGTACTTACATGTGGTTCAACTCTTAATTGCTGCCAGCTGCTACCTGACAACTTGGATTTAGTTCAGGCTGGGTCCAGATTGTTCTAAATCAGCCCTTTCCTACAGCCACATTTATCTCCATTCTCTCCTTCCAAACCCCGCCATACCTTGCACCAGCCACAGCTCTGCTAACGTAGATCTACCCAAAAATCCACGTACAAAACTATCACGTCCTCCTTACCTAAAACCCTGAATGCACATGTCAAATCTGCCAGGATACTTGTCGCAATATAGTGCTTTTAAAACAAAAAAATGCAAGCTTATGCTTTGACCTGAAACATTTCCTTTCCTCCATAGCTTTAATAATAAAAAAAATAATAAAAATCTAGGAAAATCCATATCCTTTTGCTTGGCCTGAGCACTTCACAGCTAATTTAATCCATGTTGGTGAGAGATTCCTCTTCTACCTTTGTAAAAAGCTCCGGCATTTCTTGGAGTCCGTTCAAAAAAGTATGATTCGGGAGAAACAAGCTCAGCAATTTATATTAAAGCATATAAGCGCCACGCTTGCCATTTGCAGTCGCGTTTTCAGAACAACATCCGCTCCTGCCTCTCTGAATTTCCTGACGCCGACGTTGGTGGCTTAGGAGATGATGTCACGACACCGGAAACATCCAAAAAATCAACACCCAGAGCACAACATCCCAACCCCTCGTGTAGGACAGCGCTTCCAGCTTGCTGCTCCAGTTTCCCGAAGAGCCTCGTTTCCCAACATCCCACCACTAGCAGAGTTTTCTTTGCAAGGCCCACGCGAGCTCAGGTTTCCCACGAAGAGCACCGAAGGTGTGTCCAACACGACAGCTCCTCCTGCTTCAGCTCTCAGCTTGATTATTGCTTGAAAACCATAAATTTACTCCTTCAGTGGAGACGACTTGCTACCTTCCCTGACAGTAGGAGGAAGCTCCTCCCGAGGTCTCACACGTGGCTGTGCACCGCTCGGCTCCCTGAACACACATTCAGGCTGAGACCAGGCCTTGACACCGGATTTGGGGATTACCCAGCGTGCTGAGGATATCTCACTGCAAGACCTTGCCCTTTGAGGATCCATTCCTGCTCTTTCTCGCAGTAGTGACAGTGGATGCCCTCAAATAAACAACCGACCACCATAAATAAATAAATAAATAAATGTTATTAACACAATTAACTAGCTCTCCGTAAATTATAGGTTCAGATGTCTGTTAGAGGAAGACAGCAGAGATTTCCAGGGTTTAACGGCAACCCACAAGGCTTTACAAAGAGCTCTATAGGGTTTAACGACAACCCAAAACGCTGAACAAAGCCCCACTCCCTAGGGTTTAGCGACAACCCAAAACACTTTATAACTCACCTGACAAGTGAGGACTCTCAACCTTGAGGACCTGCTCAGGGCAGCGTCCCGACCCACGGTCCATCAGGAAGTTTCCTTGAGCAGCGTCCTGACCCAAGGGGAGAGTCCTCCACCGCAGCGTGCTGCTCCAGGAGATGAGCTCCAAATGGCTCCCAGGGGACTCCATTGATACCCAGGCCCAACCTGACCTGTAGCCAATAGCGGCTCCCATTGGCCAAAAGCCCCAAGGGGGTTTGCCCCAAGGTCTTCAGTGGGACCATACCTAGAGCTTGTAGGCCCAACTTCTGCCCTCAGATGTGTGCGTGTCCAGCTCCTGTTGGCTTTGTTTGGAATTTCATGCTTTAATCCAACACCAAATTTTGGCCATCAAACAGAGGCACTTCGGGAGAGGTGGTAAAAAACAGAAACTGTTTTAGTCATTATGTTTTTTCAGTCATCGTTTTATTGCCTGTTGCATTTAAACCGGTGTGCTGGTTTGACTTGGGCTAAATGCCAGGTACCCACCAAGTCGCTCTATCACTTCCCCCCCTTTCCCCTTGTTTTTTTCAACAGGGCAAAGAAAATAAGATAGACCAACACTTGTGGGTAAAACAAAAGCGGTTTTCATATAAACAAAGCAAAGCGAAGCAAAGGTCCGTGCGCAAAAGCAAAATAAAACAAAAACAGATTTATTCTCTGCTTCCCATGAAGAGGTGATGTGGGGCCTTCTCAGGAAGCAGGGCTCCAATACGCGTAGTGGTTGCCTCGGAGGACCAAGGGTGACCCCAGCCCCTCCCTCCTTTCTCCCAGCTTTATACTGAGCAGACGTCACATGGTCTGGAATATCCCTTGGGTCGGTTTGGGTCAGCTGTCCTGGCTGTGTCCCCTCCCGAGATCTTGCCCACCCCCTCCCACCGGGGGAAAAAATGTCGGAAAGAGCCTTGGTGCTGTGTAAGCACCGCTCAGCAGTAGCCACCACACTAGGGTGCTACCAACACCCTGCCAGCTCCCAGAAGAAACCACAGCACCATGAGGGCTGCTGTAGGGGAAAACCAGTTCCAGCTCAGGCAGACCCAGTACACCCGGGGAGAAAGGACATAAACATCCCCTACCTACGTACATCAACTACTATTCACCAGTAGAAACATGGGGCTTTTGGACCCAGGCCTTGAAGGCTTGAATGCTTCAAACTGTACTTCCAAGCTTGTGGATAAGTCCTCCGTAGAGCAGGCTGATATTTAGAGGCTCAGAGTACCCCAAACTTCGCTGCGTTTAATTACAAGGCAACCGTTCAGCTCATCCAAATGTTCATATTGTGCTTCACTGCCCTGTGCATCGTGTGGTACCATGCTTCAGTCTGCTCTTTTCCAAAGTGCACCGATATAAAAGCCTGAAGAAAAAAAAATGTCATTTATACAAGGCCCCTGAGAGTTTTAAGTGCTACTGACTGTGACTATTATATCTAAGAAACCTGTCTCACTTCTTAACTTTATCCTAAAAGTTAAGATTTTTCTTTAACTCTTAACTTAAACAGCCACTGAAATATAGACTGAGAGGCCTGAAGGTATAAGCTTCCGAGTTTAGAAATGCTGTCCGTGGCCCTTTATGACACGACGCTAATTATCACAAATAGGGAAAACGAGAAGAATTTACGGAGCTGTTAGCAGAAGCTTTCTGTGCGCCAGCAGAGTGATGGAATTAACTATTAAGACTGTGGTGATGGTAACTCACTTACAAACACCGATTATCCCTTTACAGCCTGGAATTTAGCCAACGTAAACCCAATTGAAAGGTAAGCTGTACAGTCATACTTTGTTTCATTCTAATTCATGCCACTTTTAAAACACACATAGGACTCTTAGTCGCTGTATTTCACCTCTTTGTTCTATCATTAGACAAAAGAAAGCAGAAGGGAGGGGAAAAAAAAAATGTCAGCGCGTGCAACATAACTATAATTTTCAGTCCGAAGTTTTTTTTTTTTTTTTTTTTTTTTATGGAAAGCTCATTAGAGAACTTATAGCAGCTAAAATAACGCATGTAAAAGCTGTCAGATGGAATTTGCCGACTGCCATCTCACTTTATCCTCAGGGCACGAGCTCCTCCGAGCCACAGAGGCCGCAGAGTCCTGGCGTTCCCTGGGCATTACAAACCGCCCTGCTTGCAGGAAAATGAGCAGAGCCTTAGTACAAAAGCCCAAAATTTCACCCCTAAAATGAGACAACTAAGAGTCAAGGCATGTACCAAAGCCCCCAGCCTGTGTCTGGTTTTAGCCATCAAGCAGAAGATAAATTTGGGGTTAGACAGCAAGGCTGGCGCAAGAACGACGGTGGCCCAGGCAAGCACTTGGGCTTCTTGGAGCTTCTTGGAACAGCCCAACGTGATGGAGAGGAGGGTGAGCGAGTCCAGGGGAAGGCGAGGGACTATACAATGTGATTACTTGAGATTAACAGAGCTGGACTTCAGGAAATCCTTCCCCCTGAGCTGCTGAGTTACAGGAAAAGCGATGCATGCGAAGCACATCTGACGCTGCTCTCCCGTGGCAACGAGAAAAGGGTCGTACCGCAAGGGAACCTGCAAGTATTTTCTCAATCAGGTACCTTCATACTCCTCAAGAGGGAATACTGATTTTGCTGATTAACATGAATATATAATCGGCTCCCATTTACAAAGCAAAACATTACCTCCCTGAGAGGAGGAAGCTATTAGAATGCACTTATAAACCATAGCAAGTGATAAAGCGGTTTACAGTCCACTATGCTAATGAGACGCTCAGCTGGCAAAGTGCACCATCACGCTTACAAATCATTTGTTTCGGTGACACTTCAGATAGCAATTTACAAAGAAGCAAGCATTAAAACCATAACCATCACCACTTCATCATTTTTAACTCCGGAGTTTCAGGAGCTGTGCAAGTCGCAGCAACAATAAACGTTAGCGGCATAGTAATGGCGGATTATTCTTTTCACCATGCAAAGTCATTTGGGTGTCAGGAGCTTGTGGATTTTTTTGACACAGAGTGTCGAGAGTTCGGTAACCTTCTTTCCATAAAAAGAACATACCAATTAAACTAAATAGCATCATAGCAGATCTGTAATTTGTAATTTCAGGATCTGTTCAGAGGAAAGACGGTGTAGGGCAACGAACAATTGAAGGTCCACGGCTCAGTCACCTCCAGTTCATTTGTTACCTCCATAATGAGCAGTACAGAGCAGGAGGAGGTAGGGAAGGAGAAGCAAAGCTGCTTTAGAAGGTACAACTTTTAAAATTGCTAATGAGGAAGGAGCAGCCGAGTTCCAAATCTGAGCTATCACAGGAGACCTGCTTGCAAGGAAAGACCTCAGAGAGACACAGCCGCTGGCCGGAGGATTTCAAAAGGCAAAACATGTGGCCAGGACACGAGGGGTAGCGAAAAGTCCCGTTGATGTGCATCACTTCAGGCTTCCCCCTGCACTTTTACCCCCCTTCTAATCCATTAATTCTCACCCCCGCACTTCCACGACTTCCGTGACGGCTGGGCTTTGTTTGCCTCTCACACTGCTAACAGACCTCGATATCATAAGCAAGTCGCAACTTCCGTGACTTCAGGTCACAGAGCCGAAAGTGAAACTACCTGAGATTCATTTGAATATTACTTTAATAATCTAATGTCTGCTGCCCTTAAGATTAGTCACGCTCTAAGCCGCTGGCCTCTTCACCTTCTCTTCCCCGGAGATGAAAAGAAGGTTTATTTTCCTCCAGGTTTCACAGGGCTCAGCAACACGTCGCACTTTAAATTTTTCAAGCCGCGTCTGGAGCGGCACTTTTTGCAGTTCAGCCACCAGCAAAACATTTAACCAGAGCGGTTACCTCACTGGACTACTGATAAAACTTCAGGAGTTATTATCTCGGGCAGTACTTTGGGACATTTGAAGGCGAGGTACTAAGAGAAGCACAAAGAAGGTACCACCAGCCAAGCAATCACTTGCAGCAGTGCAGCTGCCTGGCCCCCGGTGTTGACCCGGAGAGTCCCCGATTCACAAACAGGAGAATTAGGCCAATAATAAATATTTTCAAGAAAAAAAACAAAAAAAAACAAAAAAAACAACCCGGCTTAAAAAACGATTTGCAGTGAGATCACTTCAGCAGGTGAGACAGTGGTAAGAGCAAGTCGTGGGTTGTTCAAAAGGTTCCAGGAGGGAGGTGAGTCCAGATTTCTGGATCAGGCCCCCAAATAACTGCATACTGTGCCTCCCTCTCCAAAGCCGCGTGGGGAACACAGCACCATTAGGGTACAGCAGGGACTAATCCCTGCTGGAATCGGCCAGGGAGCACTCACCTGGCTCTGCTCTCCCCTGCTCAGAGCAAGGTGGGATTTCCGTTACCCTAAATACACCCTGGAGCACGGTTTGGGATCCAGTATCCCAGAGATGAGGCATAACCATGAGCCTCCATTAATCACGCTGCGGTTTTTCACTCTGCTCGTGCAAGCATCGGAGCAAGTGTATTTCCTCGGTCAACAAAGGAAGAAAATTTAATGGTAAGTGAATAATCTTCATCTGCTCGCTATCAATGTGCACACACTGCAGCTTTAGTCAAAACCCTGCCAGGCTCTGGAGAGGGATCGCTGGCTCTGTCCGGCGCTACACAAGCTGCCCTGTCACTGTAGTTATTTTAAGTCTGAGAGGATTACAGCCATCGCTCCCAGTCTCGCCTGACGAGTCAGCAGAGAAAGTGTTGGGTTGGGATCCTTTTTTCCGCCTGTTGCCTTTGATGCTGTAACCGAAAAGGTCCTTTTTTAAAATTTTTTTTTTTCTTTCTTTTGTCTCTGTGAAATTGCTGTCTGAAAAAAAATAAGGCAACTCCAGCGACAGGTGACACATGTCTCCCCATGGTCTCAGAGTGAAATCCAGCCATGCTGGATCTACGTTCACAGGCAGGTGAAGCATCAATAGCATCCGGAAGCCATCAGTGACGGCAAAAGACAACGAAGCACAAGACTAATCCTTCAAAAACCTTTTCTTCTTGATGGCCTTTTGAGCAGACTTGGGCTCCCCGAGGAAACGGTGCACAGGAGCAGGTGAGGGCTTCAGGCTTCTGGTTTCCATGAGCCCCCTCGCCGTGCTGGGACAAGCAGAGACACCAGCCCAGGGCCAACCTGCCACGGCGGAACCTGCAGGCGGTTACAACAGGGGTTTAGTTTGGGTGGTCCCTGGCCATAGCCACAGCCAAGCTTTGGTTTTCAGAGTCCGCTCTGGGCATGCAAACTAGGTTCATTTTGGTTAAAACGAAGCAGAAAACGAGCTCTGAATGCTCATGGGACCACAGACTTCAGAGAGTCTGAAATAAGCTCTCCCTCCAGTGTGTGGTGTAGAGATGGAGCCCTGAGCACCAGCAATCTCACTTCGCAGACCGGCCCCGCTGCCCGTGGAGCTCCTCTGCCGCAGTCTTAAGCCTGTTGCCCAAGGACTAGCGTGGGGGCCCCCCAGACCACCACTCAAAACCAGTGTCAGGGTACAAACTGATGCCACGAGATCGCTGGGATACCTCTGGTTAGAGCAAATAAGCACATGAGAAATATCAGTGGCCACCACTTGGAGGAACTTCTCACCATACCCTTTAGCAGCAGCCAGAATTTATCCCTTACGTAGCCCTGGGAGGAGCTGAGCTACCAAAGCACGCAAACACCTCTACCTGCTCCATCTTTGCCTTGTACGCCACTGTTTGCTCATATTTGAATTACTGCTGCGCGCTCTCAAATTGCTCTGGGTCTCATGCTCTTTATGTTTACCCAATAAGCCAGTTCTTTCAGGAACAAGGCAGAAACTCTGTGTTGCAAAAAAAGCCATGTACAGCCCACTTGCGCGTGCAGAGCCTTAGGACCTTGCTCATACATAATTCCTAGGTTCAAAAGACCTGCCATGTAAAAGGCACACTGAGAAAATTGTGCAATTGCATAATTCAAGAGAAAAAAAAAAAAACTGGTAAAATTGAACATGTTGTGTTTCCGTATCAGTTCCCGTCTCGGTGGTGTTTCTTTACATAGCTGGGCAGAGAGAGGAGCAAAAAGATCTTCAGCCCTCAGAGTTCTTTTCCCAAAAAAGCTCTTTGCTAAAGACTCTGGTGCTACACGTGGAGAAAAGAAAATATTTGGGCTCTTCCAGGGATGCTCACTCTCCCACTCCCACAATAAACTTGTCCCTCAGAGCTTCTTTTCCCCAAAAGCTCTTTGCTAAAGCTCTGGTGGAGAAAAGAAAATATTTGGGCTCTTCCGGGGATGCTCACTCTCCCACTCACATAATAAACTTGTCAGTTCAGCCAGAAATAACATGCTGAAACTCAGAAGAGAAATAGAGGGAAGTAGTGTAAAAACAGTCCTCTGTTCAACCAAGTCCTTTTATATTAAAAGGCTCTTTTCGGAGAAAAGATACAAAAAACAAACGGGTAGAAAGCCTTCTGTCATCACGCCTATTATTGATCCGTGACAGGCAGCACAGCGTTGGTACAAGGTACGGCTTTCCCCAGGATGCCCTGATCTGTGTAATATCTTGGGAGTGCAGCAGAGCAGAGAGGAGAGTCTGCACATGTCTGCCCCACGTACCCGCCCTGCCAAAAGGGCCCTTCCTCCTGGAAGGATTAATGACGACTTCTGCACGCGGCTGCCCACATACATAATTTTGGTCACAACAACCCCCAGGGGGGCTCCAGGCCTGGGGAGGAGTGGCTGGAGAGCTGCCGGTCAGAGAGGGACTGGGGGGGTGAGAATGAGCCAGAGTGTGCCCAGGGGGCCAAGGAGGGCAACGGCATCCTGGCTGGTGTCAGCACTGGCGTGGCCAGCAGGGCCAGGGAAGGGATCTGAGCCCTGGGCTCGGCACTGGGGAGGCCGCCCCTCGCT
>NW_020799479.1:80508-86408 GCF_003259725.1 Athene cunicularia | reverse complement strand
CCCTGCTGGCCACGCCAGTGCTGACACCAGCCAGGATGCCGTTGCCCTCCTTGGCCCCCTGGGCACACTCTGGCTCATTCTCACCCCCCCAGTCCCTCTCTGACCGGTGTTTTCGGCACACAACTCTTCATGGAAAGGTAGGTACTTTACATAAACACAGTGAGGACATTTGGCCTACAAATTTTAAAAAACCCACATCTAAGTGGTGGGCACTGAGGACCAGCTGCACAGCCCAGGGCACAGAATTATTTTCTAAGGTGCTGACCTAAAGAGATCTTTTAAGCTTACAACAGAAGATCTGTTTCAAATGTAATTGATCTGACTTGTACTGACAACACAGACAGCCCCTGCTGCAACACACGGCTCATTCGAACTGCTTGGCAGGCACCTCATTTTACTCAAGTTATCCAGCTCAGGCCATGAAGGATTGGGCTGTCAAAACCTTCAGTGTCCCAGCCTCAGCGTGTGCCAACGGTGGCAATGTGAATGTAGATTTACGTGGTGACATTATTAAAGGAGGGCGGGGGAAGAAGAGGAAGACAAACTCTCGAGTGAAGCGTTTTCACAGCCTCCCAAAACCAGAGACAGTTGCATCAAAGAAACCCTCACAGTCAGCGGCAAGCTTAGGCTGAAATAACCATCCTATCTTGTCAGTACTTGTGTAAGGAGATCCTTAATCTTGGAGAGGAGCGCAATATTTTTACTACTCCCTAATGCCAGAGCTCATCGACCGTGGATCAGAACAAAATCAAGCTTTAGGACGACATTGAAATTGCAGCATCAGCAGTACCTCGCGTTTCCTGAGCAAATGCCTGACGTGCTGGAGCAAAGCTGTCACCCCAGCTCCCCCGAAGGGGTCCAAAGCCCTCGTCTCTCCTTTGACGGCCCGGCATCCCTACCCCTCAGTCCGTACTTCCCCCCTTGCACCTCTCCAAGCAAATCTGGCTGATGGCCGGAAAGATAAGCGAGTGTCAGAGGTAGAGCAGGCCCTGCGAAGTCAATCGATCGAGGAATCGAGAGGAACATGTGGAGGAAGCTCTTGCAGCCGAGGGATAGCGGTGAAGCTCTTTGTGGAAGAGCTCCTCGTCTGCGGTGTGGCTCGGTGTAAGCGCCGTGCACGGATCCCTTGGCAGCACCACATACCTGGGCAGCTGGACAGGTGGTGAATTTAAGCAAACCTGAGCTACGCCTGTCACTAAAATTTGAGCAAAATTTTTCAGGAAACATTAAGATTTTCCCTTCCAGCAAGAAATAGTTTGTCCCGTTTCATCACACAGCAGCACAGATTAATTTGTTCTTTCAATATAAACCGTGCATTTTAGCAATATTTATTAAATGCTTGTAGTGGATGATTTTTTTTTTTTTTTTACGGTGAGAGAGATGAAAATTTAAAACCGTTTTTAGTTTTGAATTTAAAATTTAAAATTTTTGACGCCGGAGATTCTGGACTGCAGGCAAATCTGCTGGACTGCAGATCATGGATTGAGCTGTTCTCTAACCCCTTGCTATGGGGAAAACACTAATCTGCAGTGAAAGTAAATACGCACGGGAGTGGGCAGGATGTGAGTTTTTATGCTAATATTATATAATTCCGGAACTACAAGCAGAGAAGGTTTATGTTTTCCCAACGTGGAGGTGTGCTCAATGCATTTTACCTTTTAGGGGTATTAAATTTATATATATGTGTGTGTGTGAGTGTCTATAAATACAGAGAGGACGTTTAAGGACAAATAATAGCTCCTTACTCTATCAAAATTCAACTGTTCCATCAACATAATTTAATTCTGAGCTACGCAACATCATTTAGACAACCGTTCAAGTCATGATTTAAAGCCTTCGAGTGATGGAGAAGCCATCATACCCCTAGGTAAATTATCCCAATGGTTAATTGCATTCTTTGTTAAAATTGTGCACTTTTTTTTTTTTTTTTTTTTGGTCTCGATTCATCTTGCCTTGGCTTCCAATCTGTGACTCTTGACCCTTTAACCCTGAGAACCTGTCTGAGACGACAAAGACTGACGTCTGCCTTCCAGCACAGATGAGCACCAAATCCAAGCAGGAAGGGAAAATGGTCAGAATACGGCAAAAGCTTCTTTTTTGCCAAAACAATCTTCAATGAATTTTGTAAAATGAATGAATAAATATAATCAAAACGCTTGGTTGGGTTTGAGGGCTTTTTGCCCCCTTTTTATATGGAGTTTAGGAATCTTTTTTTTTGTTGTCTTTCTGCGTGATTCCATGTCATCTCGTTACTGGAACTGAAATTTCCTCCAGTGTTTTCATGAAAAACCCCATCACCAAATTGGAAGGAAGGTTGGGCTGATTTCCCTGCCTCCGGTAATGCTAATCCCTGTCTGGATATCTTGCTAATTTATCAGTGCCAGCAACGATTTAGCCCGGAGGGTCACAGAACTACGTCTAAAGACCATATTTTTTCTCTTGCCCTGGGTGCAGAACAGATTGCACCAAACAGCAACACTTCCAAAAGATTTCCCAGGATGGGAATTTACCGGTTCCCTCAGAGATACATTTAACTTTCCCTTGTAACCTCAACACACAATATTTTTTTGGAACAAAACGGGAAGGTTTCCAACAAGTCTGTAAAACATATGTTTGCTTGCCCGGTAGTATTACCCTGCCCACTTGGATCCTGGATCTGAGAACGAGCTTTTGTCTAAAACGGGGAAAGAAATAAACTCCCTTCTGTCAGCGCGAGGAGGTTTGTCGTGGGTGGCTGATTAACAGTTTTCTTTCAAGCCCCTAGTTAAAAATATTGGCAATATCACCTTTGTGCTGTGCGGTTCCCGGTAAGGAGATATTTTAGAATTAAGGAGAAAGGAAGGATTTGCAATGAAAAATTATAGGTAGCAAAACTGCAAGGACTTTTATCAGCTGTCGTAAAGCACACAGGCGTAGGCTCAATTTTGGAGCCCCTCCAAATTTACTGTTCGGCCCTTCAAGCTAACTGTTGCATTTTTAGGGCGCTCTATTGTACTGTCTGTAAGGCAAGTGTGAAAAACCACGTGATAGCGCACGGCGCGTAGGAGAGGATAAATGACTCCATAATGTTTCCTGCTGAGGTTTCTGTACTAATTACAACTTTTTGGGTTTTGGTTTTTTCTTTCCTTTGTTTTCTCCAACTACATTGTTCCAAGATAATGAAATTTTCTCTTGCAAAAGTTTCCGTGACAGTTTCTTTTTAAACAATGCGGGGAAAATAGGTATTTTAAAGCTATAATTATCCAGAATTGATGCATGCAACAAAAAGTTCCGCTTCGCTTCTCTGCGGTTCAGCTTTCAGTACCCTAGGTGCAAAGTGTTATTATATAATTTACTTTTTAAAATAATTTGAAAAAGAAGGCAACGAAGAGACCCCAGGAACAAAATCACCTCCAAGAATTATAGCGAAAAGAGTTCTGATACTGTCTGCCAGGTGTCAACTGCGATCGGACCCGAAGGGTTTTGGGATTGTATCTGAAAAGGGGAAATGGTCAGGAGAGCTGGGGGAAAAAAAAAAAAAAAAAAGCTGTGAACACCTTCTTCAAGGCCACCACTGGCTCACCAATATTTCAACTTCTTGACATAAGAACACACTCTCGGCCGGTAGCTTTTACATCAGCTGCTGGGGTTGGATATTCTTTTCTTCTCTGCGTAAAGAAATTATTTTAAAGCAGCAAATAACGCAAAAGTTGATTGGTATTTGGGTAGTTCCGGGTTAATGTGGCTCCAGTTTCCAACAGCTTTGGAGCAGTGTTTGTTTGTTGGGGTTTTTTTTTTATACGTATCTGGAGCACAGACACATATTCCCACTGACAGCAGGGTCTCCACGCTTTCATGGCCTGTGACTGTCATGCTCCAGCATATTTTTTCTTTTAATTCTTTGAATTGCAAATGATAACAGTTCCCTTAGAGTACTGAGGGATTCCAAGGTGAATGCAGCATAAAACCAACTGCTTTTAGCAGGAAGTTCAACTCGACTATTCGAGCAACCTGAAAGACGGATATTCCAGTTTAGTAGCTAACTCCACCCACTCAAAGTTTGTTCCAAGACATCTGCAAATAGATTTACCCTCTCTGCAAACGCCACATAATTTCAGGCAGAGCTCTTATTTGCTGTCTGTTCTGTTCTACCAGCACATGCTAAAGAAGGGAAGGTTAATATAGAAGGTTACTGCAAACTAAATAGAAAATAGATTGAGTAACACTTTAATATATTGAACCCAATAGAAGACAGTGCAGTGACACGAATGCATTAACTACTCTTGGGATAACATCCTCAGATACCAAACTAGACGATGATTTCTCTGTGCTGCAGCCTTATCCCAGCCCCTGATGCTGCAGGCTGGGCAGTCACTGTCCTTGGACTTGCAGACGGGGTTTTGCTCTATTTTCCCTACCAATCCTGTCGAAGAAGTGAAGAGATGTGGCTAGGCAAGTCATAAATTTCCTTTCCTCTTCACCGGCATCAGCAGGATATATAAATTATCGTGTCCCTCTTATTGACTGGAGCGCTCCACTGTCACGTCCACTTTGCTGGAGCTGAGAAGATGGGAATCCAGTGGAAGACAGATGATAATTGATGCTGGTGAGGAGGGAAAAGCAAAAGGTCAACATTAGCTGGTGCCTGAAGAGCATCCCAGCTCTACCACAGGAAGAATCAGCACTTCACCCTACATTTACACGGATAATTCCCTTAAAAACAGCAAATTCCTCAGACCTTAGAGTAGCTGGGAATGCGTAAGCAGCTTTGGAGGAAAAAGAAGAGGTTTCTTTGACACTGCACAGCACCTGCTTCTGCAAGAAACACACAGAAAAAACAATATGCACCTTGGGATCCCCTGAAGTCCAACACTCAGATCCCCAGTGCGACATCTGAAACAGCCGGGATGTGGAGCATCCCCAGCTGCCTATGGTCTCTCTCTCCAAACCTCACCTCCCTGCACCCAGCTTTGAGGATGCCACACTGGGAAGCTCAGTGGAGGGTTTGATGGCTCCTGCCATCAAAACCAGCAGTCAAGGGTTTGAGACAATCCATCTAATGCCAAACCAAAGGAGGGTGTCTTGCCACACAGCCGGCACACAGCAAAGGATATATTATGGATGAGACAAGTCTCAGAGGCAGGGGATCAACACCAGAGAGGTAAGGCAACAGTGCCAGTGCTCATGTTTCAAGGCACAAATAGAAACAGTGTCTTTCAAGAATTACAGAAGCAGAATCCCAGAATTATCCGGGTTGGAAAAGCCCTTGCAGCTCCTCCAGCCCAACCATGACCCTCCCCCTGACCGTTCCCAACTCCCCCAGATCCCTCAGCGCTGGCTCAGCCCGACTCTTCAACCCCTCCAGGGATCCCGGGGACTCCCCCCTGCCCTGGGCAGCCCATTCCAACGCCCAACAGCCCCTTCTGCACAGAAATCCTTCCTCAGAGCCAGACTAAATCTGTGCTCCAGACCCTGCCCCAGCTCCGTTGCCCTTCTCTGCCCACGCTCGAGTCATTCAATGGCCTTTTTGGGGTGAGGGGCCCAACACTGAACCCCCTCAGCGAGGGGCGGCCTCCCCAGTGCCGAGCCCAGGGCTCAGATCCCTCCCCTGTCCCTGCTGGGTCTGTCGATAGTGCTGTAAAGGAGCAGTCAGCATGATGCCCTGTCACGAGCAATTCAAGCGAAAAAGCAAGAGCCATTGTTCCAAATATTGCTCCAGCAGAGGACAGGCCCTGCGAAAGGATCTGCCAGTCCAGCCTACACTTTGTTGCCTGGTGCATCATCTACCTAAAAACCTATGGATAAAGAGCTCTAATGCATGATCTGGAGATGAATGTGCAAAACCCCTTTCGTTTCAGGATGAATATCATCCCAGGTTGATCTTCCTCTGTGATGTATTCATAGACATAACCTCCCCCCCC
>NW_020799479.1:71726-80458 GCF_003259725.1 Athene cunicularia | reverse complement strand
CCCCCCAGGGATGGGGACTCCCCCCTCCCTGGGCAGCCTCTTCCACTCTCGGACCACTCTTGCTGGGAAACATTTTCTCCTCCTGCCCAGCCTGACCCTCCCCTGGGGCAGTTTCCAGCCGTTCCCTCTTGTCCTGTCCCTGATCCCCTGGGAGCAGAGCCCAGCCCCAGCCTCTCTGCAACGTCCTGTCAGGAGCTGCAGAGAGGGATGAGGGCTCCCCTCAGCCTCCTCCTCCTCACACTGAACATCCTGACGTCCCCGTGTCCCAGGAAGGCAGATTGCCATTTCTATATTCAGACTATGCTGCTCAGCTGGGAAATGTCTCTCCCTCGGCCTGCAGAGAACAGAGGAGCTGCAGCCCTCAGGCAGCGCCAGGCCCTGCCATCAGACAAGCATCCAGGCATCATTCCCCGGCGGCGAATTCCAAGGAGACCCAGGAGGAAGAGGGAATGAGGCCCCACACTCCTCCCTGGGCTTTGGGCAGGTGCCCCAACTCCGATGATTTCAAGTCCTGTCTTAGTCTGAACAAGCCTCGCCTGGATTTCTAAGTTCTCCCCCCAAAGTTTGCTGCTCTGTATAGTCCTTGCTTAAAACACCTCGATTCAGAGCGCTCTGAATTCTGGGGTTTAATGAGCAGACACCGTCTTACAGACTATTCAAGGCTGCTTTCACCATTTTGAGCGTGTATTTTTGTGTACCCAGCATAAAACCAAACAATAGCTTTAAAAAATGGTGGACACTGCTCACAGGCATCTCCCGACTTTTCTAACGGGCCTGATTTTCCTTTGCTTTCATCCCATATAGGATTCAATGAGGCGTAGGGTTGGGTTTGTGGGTTGTTTTTTTTTTGAAGATGGATGAAAAATTGCATGGGTGGATGCCCTATGGACCACCGCAGCGTTGTTTCTTCTAGGCACGCACACGCATGATTCTCTAATACCGCGAGCATGCAAGCTAATGCAAATTATTAATTGCCCATTCTCAGGTTTACATGCCCACATCTGGCAGACTGTAGGTCACAGTAAAAGCATAAAGCAAAAAAAGATGACAGGTGAGTGTTGATTACCACTCAAACAGGCTGCTGATGGGTGGGACTGTCACCCCTCATAAAGATGCTCAGGATTCTTCCCCCTCCTTTTCCATCTTCATAAACAAGTTCAATTCCATCAGGTTGCATGAAGGGCTCGGAAAACAATGAACAAACATAATCAAAATTCCAATATGTTTGCATTAAGGCTGAGGTGAGCAGTGGCATACCTGCACTGTTTAATGTCTACGCCTTCTGCCCTGGAGTAAAGAAAAAAATATGTCTCTTTCTAGTCAAAAAAAAAAAAAGATGAAGAGGAAGAGCAATTAATTATAGGAGGCTGCTTCTTACTAGTGACCAGTCCAACAAACTGGAGCTGGATATCTCCTACGTGTCGCTGTCACCAGGTCACCATGGCCCAACTTCCTGACTTGGGAATTTCCATGGAGAAACCAAAGCAATATTTTGCAAAGCGGACGTTAGCTGGAGTTTCTGCTTGCTGACGTGTTCTAACCACAAGCTGAATTAATCACTGATGGCCCTCTCACAGCATTTCTTCTGTGAAATCCCTCAGCCACAGCCCCGCCTGCTGAGAATCCTTCCTCGGGCTCAATCGGGTCTCTTTGAACGCTGACAAAACACAATCGAGTCCTCCCTTCCCTCTTTTGTCAAGGTGGCTCCTGGAGCCTCTCTTCCCCAGCTCACCCTCCTAATGCCTCGATAAGCCTCGTAACACTGCCTTTAAACTCCGGTGATATTGTGAATATCCTTCTTTAAACCCACTGCCCACTGCTGGACATGACATTTCAAATGAGGTTTTACAAAGGCTTTGTATAATGAAACCATTCTCTCTCCTGATTTTAACTAATCCTCTTGCTTATTCGCCATAAGACCTGATTAGCTTCTCTTGCATCTGCCACACACTTGGATTTTTACCTTCTAATTATCACATGCTTTTATCCCTCCGTCTCCTTCCTTTGCTGGTTTTGCACATCTGTTATTCAAAGCGCGTTTTCCTCTCCTTCAAGCTGCCTCACCTTACCTGCACGTGCATTGCAATTTCTAGGACTCTGTCCCAGATCTAAGGGTCTTCTTAAAAATGGGCTCCCTTGACAGAATAAAAGCGTTTTAGACATTAACTCATCCACACCGCGTTGTCTTCCTGAGTCTGCAGACAGCCTACAACAATAATTCATTCCCTTCAGCCCCACCTCACTTATCCCGATCATTTGTTGACTTCAAAGCTTAAATATGGTGATTTAAAGGTCAACACTCTTAGCTAGTCACTTAACCATAATTTTAGCAGAATTTATTCTGTTAACGTGCTTCTTTTCCATCTCAAATTGCCTCCCCAGAGGTCAGAAACCCCATCTGTCTCTAACCTTGCAAAGCCTCCAGCTGCGATTTCACAGCGATAAATTGTCGATACAAACAGTTTTGGGCATATTGAGAAAGCTGAAGTGTTCGGCACAGTAAAACAGATATGATTGAAGGGTCTGATTATGTTATCCAGCCATTTATTTGGTTCATTAAAAAAATATCATGCTCGTTCCTAAATAAAACCACTCCACCATTTCCATTTGCTGCTGCACTCGCAAGCTGCGGAGCTCAGGCTCCTGACACAACCCTCTTTGGGTTTCCATTATCGTGGCCTGAAAGGGCTGTTGCCATCACCCAGGGCAACCTCCTCTATTCTACGGGCCACGGAGCTTCGCTTGGTGATCCAGACTGCAAGCCCGGTAACCACTAACTGAGTTATAGTCTGACTTGTTTCAGAAAAGCAAAGAATTTGGAAATGGATCCTCTGAAAGGTGGCAAGATACTGCAGTGGTTAATTACCCTCACTGATAGAAATATGTGCTTGATTTCCAGTTTCTATGTCATCTACAATCTACCTTTGTATCCCCTGTACAAAACAGAAGTCTTTTTTGGTTGAATATGCACATAAATCCACACATACGCATGTAGAACCCTTAAAAAGAGGAGACAGGCTCACAGGCACTATGGATATAAAAAAAAAAAAAAAAAAAAAATTTGAGTCGCTGACAAGTCTCAGGCTCTGGATGTTGCCCATCCCTACGGAAAGTGGTCCCAGCGGAGGGAGCTCTGAAGGCAGGACTCTGCCGAGTCCCACTGCCAAGGTCACCTGTAAAACCATCGGGCCAACAACCACCTACACAGCGCGGATCCGTTAAAAGTGCAGCATAGTTTAACTCAACCTCAATTTCTCTGATAGAAAAGGACGGATAAATGATGATTATGTGACAGTCTGAGACAGCAAGGAAGAGTACTCAGCAGGAGAGCCCTCACAGCCTCACGTTCTTAAAATATGCCCCAAAAATGGAAAGCAAAATCCTCACCGGGAAGATTTACACCAATTCCAGCAATGCAGCTGATCAATTATTAGCTGTTCATCCTTCATCTGCTAACTCATTTATTCCCTCAAACAGCTGCATCAGATGAGTCAGACAAGGCTTATTTTTAGGGACTCCATGACAGGATGGGGTTGTCACAACCCGCTTCCTGCTCGGCAACACATTTCCTCTTCTCCAGGCTCTGATTCTGTACTTGTATGGAGTCAAACCAGGTGCTGGTGGCTTTTTATGGGCTTTAAATAATGAACATAGGCTTTCAGTGGCTGCTGTTGGACCTGGACGTTAGCTGAAGCCGCGCAGAAGCCAGCTCAGGTCACACCGTTCACCTGGGAGCATCAAAATAGGTGGCACTTGGCTGCGTGGTGCTTTTTTGCCGGCTTGCTGCCGGCTACAGCCTTGGGCTGGACGCCTCCTCCTCCCGAAATTGCTGAGATAAAACATAAAATAGAAGATGCAAATCACTGGCTGGAGACAAAGGACACCAGGCAACTAATGATGAGGATTTCAGCTGCCGTCAGGAATGACCAACATATGAATTTACGTGTCCACGTAGCTCCAGGTCGCCTCTGGAAACCAATTCAAGACAAACCCGTCAACAGTTCTGCAGCGTAGCTGTAGATGGGGCGTTGCTCAGCCTCTATTTGTAAGAAGGTTTCATAACTAGCTCTCAGCTAAGCTGCACTTTGACATTTATTATCTCCAAGCAAACATGCCCATTAGTCTCTGACGAAGTCTGACTTTGACAAAACATTTAAGGACTCGGTCAACGGCAACAGAAGCAAGTCACCAGCACAGAAAGACCTGGTGACTTGGGCACAGATGCTTTAACGCGACCGATAGCTCAGCACGAAGCCCTTTTCTGCAGATCCAACTCAATACTGCAGGATACAGTTGCATGGCAGGGTTGTCTCCCCTGCAAACCACCTCTTCTAGAAGGACCTAGGGAGGGATCGTGGCGGATAATCTGTTAAATAAGAGTTCTCTGTTCGACACTGCAGTGAACGACAAAAGAAAATAATGATTAAGAATGAAAAAAACTAAATAATCTTGGAGTAGGAGTAGTGAAATCACCTTTAGGAATGGCTCTGGGGGTCAGGAAGGGTACAGGACATGGAAGATGGAAACAAAAGCCCCGAGGTTAATTAGAGAATAAAAAAAAAAAAAAATGCTGTAATGTTCTAGCTCCTCAGCAAGAAGATAAAGGGGTAAATAAGGATAACTACAGAGGACTTAAAATTAATAGAGGACTTCCTAGTTTAGCGTGCAATATGTTGCGACAAGAACCAGCAGCTGGAAGTTCTAGCCACAAAAGGAAATTCAGCCTAAAGTATGTTTTTGGTTGGGTTTTTTTTTTGGTAACATCATCTTTCTTCTCAGGACACCTATTGAACCGGAAGACAAAAATAACCCCGCAGCCATTTCTCACTCGGTCCTGCGCAAGGAGTCAGACTAAATAGTCCCAGCAATGCCTCAACGTCAACACCCATCAGCTCACGGCCAGGAAAATTTCATCCTTAACCCAAGTGCTTAGAAGCTAACTTACAAAAAGAAGTGTTTACCTTTTTTTTTTTTTTTTTTTCCTAGAGAAACAAGGAAAAGTTTATTCCAGTTTTGAGTTTCACACAAAGGAAACGCTTCTGAACCAGAGTTCATCAGTCCACCCTCAGCAGCGCAGAGCTGATCCTCTGTGGATCTTCCCGTGCCCAAGACACCACTAACTGGACCTCAGTCCATTTGGAAGAATTATTTCATTTATACAAGTAACTCTTCAGAGAAAATAAATCACAGTAAGGTTTAATTTCTCTTCCCCCTCATTTCCTAAGTGTACATCATATCTCAGTATCATCTTTACCCATTAAGGAGCAGTCTGAGATTCCAAACTGATTTTATTATAGGATTTATGTCTTTAATTACAATCCAAGCAGAATAAATGCCTCGGAAGAAACTTTTTGACCTTATGAGGACATGCTGTTACAGTCAAAGATTGGAACTGGCCCCACCAAGCGTGCACCAAGCCCACTTGTCTCAACGTGGTGGGTTAAGTGACTCGCAGCAAGTGGGATATGGTAAGGAACTGGAGGAATTGCTGCCTCAAACGTTCATCGACACAGAAAACCTCAAGGACCAGCTGTGGCCTTTGTGACGAGTCTAAGAAATGTCACCCGAGGAAGCGGGAGTGTATGGAAGGGGGCACCCCCCGCTGCCTTGGGGTTGTGTTGTCAAACTCTTTAGCTCAACGTCAAAATGGGGAAAGATGGGCTGAGTGAAACCAAATGTTTCTCGTCAAGAACAAGGACCACGAATCACTGGCTCCATTGTGTAAGCCCCAAAGAGGTGACAAGGCCCGACAAGAGGTGAGCATTTCTGCCCCAGAAGACAGATGATTGCTCAAGAAGCAGGGAGTCAGCAGAAATCTGTTGGAACAGAGGAAAAACCAAAGGTGGGCAGGTGAGTACAAACACCGACTCAATCGGACAAGGGCTGGGACACCCCCTTCTCCCCTCAGTGCACCTGCAGAACCCCTGCTCCACCTTTTCCCTTGTCTCTCCTGGAAATTAGCTGGTGCAATACCTGCCCCTCCTCATCTAATATGCAAATCAGCTGATAAAAAGAACTTAAAATGCAACAGAAACTTTGCTGGGTGTGCACCCATCACCCAAGATTAATGGACCCGACACAGCGCTGGATCCAGGGGTGGGGATCAAATTGCTTTGACTCTTTCTCTCCTTTCTTTTTCTTTTCTTTCCTCTCTTTTCTTTCTTATAGATTATTTAAAAGACACCACATCACTTATTATCCTTTTCCAAGTTTAAATTATTTTCTACAGCAAGTAAAACCTTTTAACCAGTCGTTTGGTGTTGATTTCACCTTAATTTAACCCGAGGGCATCACAGAACCATTGTGACTCTCTGGGCTTCCAATCTGGGTCGTGACAGATGCCAAGACAGAACAAGAAAACCTGAAAATTTTAAAAAAAGAAAAGCCTCCACACTGGTGGGCACATCTCCAGCCTGCCACACCATCCAGTCTTGCTTACCCTGCTCCTCCTGGGGTGTTGCACCTAGCTGGGATCAACTCAGCTACAGGTCAGCTTGGTCTTTCTGCTTTAGTCTGAGCAACCAGGTGGGTCTATAACATTCCTGCTGAGGTGATGCTGAGCAAGCTGTCCTCCCCCTGGCACCTCCAGCCCTGCCCCTTCAACAGCCCACTGCTAATTCCAGTTTTTGTACCTCGCAAAGCTGAAGTAGAGACACAGCTGCCCAACAAACAGCACCTCACCCCCGTTCTCCCTCCCTTGCCTCCCTCCCCAGTTTCCAGAATACAACTGTAAACTCGTTTTGCCTTGGCACCTTTAAGAAAGCAGATTTTATTCCCTGTCCACACTGCACCCAAGGGGGAATCTTTGCTTGCAAAAAGTCCTGCTAGCTTTTTATTCGCTGGCTTTGCTGTGCTAGGTAATAGTCTTACCTTTTTTTTTAAAAAAAAAAAAAAACAAAAACTACAAATCAGGAAATGCTTTCAAATACAGTAGGATTTTTTTTTATTTGTTTCTTCTTCCTCACTTGCATCAAATTCCTGAATCCTGCTACTCATCAAATAGACAAATGAGACTTTTTTTTTTCCCCTAAGGCAATTTTAAAAAAAAACCAAAAACAAAAAAACAAAAAAACAAAACAAAAAAAAAAACCAAAACAAAAAAAAACCACATCTCTCAAAAAAAACCCAAGACTTGCAGTAATACATTATGAGGGAAAAAGATCGCTGTTAGCCTGGACTAGCCTTAGACTGTGATTTTTGCTGGTTTGCCCTCTCTCCCTCTCAAAGTCTCTTCTCCCTGCCCTAATTTAATGGATTTTTTTAAAACCCCACATTATTTTAAAGCGTCTATCACCTGGATGCTGTGGTGTGGTGGGAGGGCACACACAAATTGTTTTCTAGAGGAAGAGAAACAAAAATAGAGGGAGTTTGAGAGGAGCCGTCAGGAGCTTTAGTGTCTGCCACCAAATAATCCAGTTTCATTTCAGATCTGCCGAGAAAGGCGGTGGGAGTGCTGCTCTGCAAATGGCACCCCACCACTCATCACTGTCATTAAGGTGTCGATTCGGTCACGCACTTGGGCACGTGCTGAACTTGAAGACGAGAGCCATGAGTGAAGCTACACATATGCTGCAAGCACTCTGTGTCTGTGCCAAATCTCTTCGGTGAACTCTCACCAGCCTCCTCCCGGCTCCCCCATAGCTCCCTCATGTTTCAAACATCGCTGATGTTCATTTTAGATAATGACGCTAGACCCAAGGATTTAAACCTACAATAAGACCTCAACAGCATCTCTTTTCCTGTTTGTTTGTTGGTTTGTTGTTTTTTTTTTCCAACTTCATCCAAGAACAGGGGAGGCGAAAAGGCATCCCTGTTTCGCTACAGGGCCCTTCATCTTCCCAGATCTCTGCCCTGAGCATGCAACGGCCATGCGCTGCCTGCCACATGGTGCCTGTTTCTCTGTGTATTTATTCATAAAAGAGAACAGATAAGGGAATGGCTTAAGGTGAAAATAAAGTTAAGTATCACAAAAGGAGAGGGAAGAAGTAAATCTCAAAACACCAGGTTAGTTTTGGTGGACAATTTCATTTATACGCTGCAATGATGACTTACACTAAACTGGAAACTCAGGTGCTGCTGAAAGTTTGGGATTGCAGCTTTCCTCTGACAAAGTGTTATTTAAGGATTAATTTTATTTTTCTTCAGGAAAGCTGATATTTCTCAGTATTTTCATTTTCCCCCCACCCTCGAGTTAAATAATTTGGTTTCTTTCCAGTGTTCTTAACGGTTGGCTTTCTCAAATGCCAGCACTCTGAGAACATAGGGTCTCTGTATCTTACGTGATGGACTTATAAGAGTTTGTCTCAAAAATCTCATCTTAACCAGGCAAGGTAGACTGAGGCAGGCATGGAGATGCCTCCTCCCCATCACCACTTGAGCTGGATCAAGCTGGTGCAGGGTCTGGAGCACAGGTCTGCTGGGGAGCGGCTGGGGGAACTGGGGGGGTTCAGTCTGGAGAAGAGGAGGCTGAGGGGAGACCTCCTGGTCCCCTGCAACTCCCTGCCAGGAGGGGGCAGAGAGGGGGGATGAGTCTCTGGAGCCAAGGCCCCAGCGCCAGGCCCCGAGGGAATGGCCTCAAGCTGCCCAGGGCAGGGTCAGGCTGGCTCTGAGGAAGGATTTCTGTGCAGAAGGGGCTGTTGGGCGTTGGAATGGGCTGCCCAGGGCAGGGGGGAGTCCCCGGGATCCCTGGAGGGGTTGAAGAGTCGGGCTGAGCCAGCGCTGAGGGATCTGGG
>NW_020799479.1:69114-71676 GCF_003259725.1 Athene cunicularia | reverse complement strand
AATTTTTTTTTTTTTTGGTGGAGGCAACAATAGACAACTTTCTACCCTTCTATTAAAAGCATATGGAGTCCCATCAGCTGGATCACAGGACCTGCCATAATAATCCTTTGCATATCTTGCATCTAGCAACGTCAAATCCCAGACTTTTTGCAAATAGAAGCAAATCCCCTAAAGTTTGCCAAAATTATGGCATGGAGTCCACCTAAGGGAGAACAGCTCTGAGTCTGGCAATGAATCTTAAGCCTCAAAGCATAAGGATGGAGCCTCGCAAATTGTCTCCTCCCTAAGCTGTCAGTATTATTCATGCGAAAATTTTTTTCTGTTGCCATCCGGTCTATTTTCAATTTAAATGCTGTTTGCTATCTGATTACGTTAAAAAGGGAGCAAACAAAACGTGTCGAGGGCAGGATTTACTGATGGCAAAACCGTGAGACTGGGAGACTCCAAAATAGTGAGCTCTCCGTGCTCTGTAAGCAGAGGCGGTCCAGGAGTTATCCGTGTGTAACAGGGTGGGAGGCCAGCTGCCATCATTTGAGTTATGTCAGCGATGAATTAGTAGCATCGATTTCAGATGTTCCCAGGACCATAGGGAGTGTCTAAGAAAGGGATCAAGGACCTTTGTGTGCTTTCAGGATAATACAGTTACTATCCTTCAAAATCAAAGTCACCAGATTTTTTTTTTTTTCTCTCTCTCTCTATTCAGGGAACAGATAATATCATCAAAGCCTAAAATATTGTCAAAAGTATTGCTCTGGGGCTAGTTCATAAGCAATGCACCACAATAACAAATGAAATATGTGTATAAATATAAAAAAGAACATCTCCAGAAGATCAAGACTATGGGAATGAAAAGAATATATACTCTCAGCAGAGGGTAGCTCCAATGACTGCTAAAGGACAGCAGGAGCTTGAATTATCAGGACCGAAGTTTGGGAGGAATTTTATTACTCTTCTAACTTCTAATCAGCGTCAGGAGAGAATTTGCTTCCCCAAAGGCAGTGGGAAGACAGGAGGAGGATGCATACTTGCAGATCAAGACGCCGGCATGGGAAACTTTTTTTTCTCCTGAGTTTGTGCTCAACAAACGCAACCAACCTCTTGTTTTGCCAGTGATCAGGCCTAGCGTGAAGGGCACAGCCAGCAGAAAGATGAACCAATAACCAAATTGTGTTTGATACAGAAGGGTCAGTACATGGGTGAGCGCTGGGGGTACAAACCAGTCAGATTATACATAATGGACATCAATCCCACTGACCCCAACAACGACACCGCACGACCAACAGTGGGTGGGATAACTGGTGACATGCAGTCTCCCAAAGAAGAGACGGGAGACAACCGAGTCAACAAGCCAAACACATCAGACCAAGGAAGCCACACACTGGATCTCTGCACTGCCCACGTTTAGAAAGGCCAGAGCTGACTGGAGCCCAGTCCCAGGGAGGCGGGAGGTCCTTCCCCAGCAGGGAACTCTGCACAGGGCACCCACCTCACACACAGACACTGCCCCTCCTGCGAGGGGTCCCAGCTTTTATCCCTCAGTGGGACACCTGACCTTGGGTTACTCACTGCGGGACCCCTGGGGCTCCTTTACCCAACGGCTCTGTCTGCCAGGCCGCCCACCCTGGGGGGAAGCCTAAAGGCAAACTCACCCCCACTTTGGGAAGGGCTGAGGGAATCACCCAGATGTCAACCTTAATGTGGGGCTTGGGGTTCAAACCCCAGCAATTCACCTCTCTACAAGCAAAAGGCCGTGTCATATTGAGCAATACCCCAAGTGACTCAATGACTCCCAAAAGTCCCTTTGTGCCTCAGCAACTACATTGGGAGGAAAAAAAAAAACAAAACCAAAAACAAAACAAAACTCTTTTTCACCAGCATGTTCTTTTTTTTCCCCCAATTTTTAACAACAGGTACAATCTCTTACCACGGCTGTATTTCATACGTAGCTTGCTGAGGCTTTGACTTCCATTTGAGATCGTTTAGTTTCTCCAGACAGAAATTAATAAAACAGCTGCCTTGTGAATATTATTCTGCTTTAATCAGCGTTGGATCTCAAGAGATAAGAATGCACCATAATTGTTTTGGAAGAAAAAAAAAAAATCCATTTTGCAACATACAGACCCATTTTGGCAGAACACACCCATTTCTTGCATTTTCTCCCATCTTTTTCGCTTGCTGCAAGTGAGAACTTTGCCACCTTGTTTGTGCGGAGTCCATCTGCTCCTGTACCTGAAAGTGCCATAATCCTCTTTCTGTGACATCACTATAATTTCTTCCCCGCTACTGTCATATCAAAGGCAGGATTATGACTTCAGGTGGGGGAAATAAGCAGCAAGAGCAGATGGGCCCTTAAGAACAAAGATCACAAAGATCCTCTTCTCATGCAAATGTACCCGACGTGCTAAAGAACAACTGGGGAGAAATGAAGAGAATTATATGATTCCAGCCCAGCCTAATCTGGGTGACAGCATAACGTTTCTTAACCCATCTGCAAGGGTAAAACAGAATCTGATGGGAACAAAGTCAGAGGGGGAAAAAAAAAAAAAAAAAAAAAAAAAAAAA
>NW_020799479.1:59318-69064 GCF_003259725.1 Athene cunicularia | reverse complement strand
GCCCTTCCAGTCTGGATGTCGCTACCACACAGGGATTGTTATTTAATACAAAGAGCCTTTGTGTTTGGGGGAAGGACAACTCGTGCTGCTTCTCTCCTGTCCAGATGATAAAAGAAGCTGTTAGAGCTTTACAAAAAGGAAAAGCCCAGCCAGGTCAAAAACATCCTCAAAGGGCCTTGAATACATTTTAATCACCTTTATTCCACGTTGGAGGAACATAAAACTCAAATGTAAAAATGAGGAAGAATGTGGTCCAGCACTTCGGTGTTTGTCTGCAGCTTGGGCTGTATTTCACTAGAACAGAAGAGGTCTGTCCAGAAGAAAACTGCCACATGGGAGATGCTCATAGCAGCATCTCCCCTCCCTGAACATCCCTGGTTTACCCAGGATCTTGCTGCTCCGGGTACCCAAGGAGACCTGACAGCCTAAAGGATTGCTGACAGGTCCACTTTTCACAGAGATTAAACTTCACTAAGAATCCGTGAAACGGGGATTCTTTACATTTATTTGAAAATAACGACTTGCTTAAGTGTCTGCCTTCTACAGGTCATCAGCGGAGATTAACATACCAAAGTCCAGTTCCGAATGAGCCGAAGTCTTCAAAATTTGCATGCGAATACAACTTCGTGGCTGGGGTCTTTTTCATAGTAAATGAAGTTGCAGAACCAAAGACACAAAGAGAAAGCCTGTTGCTGAGGAGAGCCCCTATCCTGACACAGCCAGCGACTTTTCAAAGAACTACTGGAGTAAACGAGCAAACACAAAGTTAACAGATAGGAAAAGCAAAATAACTCCTCCACAACCCCTTCTAGGGAACTAGGCAATATTTAGAAGGCACAGATCAAGACAAACGACACAAATTATTTAGGAAAAGAAATAACTGTCAGTTATTCATCAACGTTACTTGAATTCCCCGAGGTTTCTCCTACACTGTCTTTAATCCGGCAAGCAGAAAGGTCCGTGAGGCTGAAGGCCATCTCTTGACACATGAAAAAAAAAAAAAAAATCTATTACGGTGTGGTTTTCTTCTTCTAAGCAAACTACCATAAGTCTGAGTCACCTCTGAATGATTATTTAGTTCTTCTAAAGATTTACTAGTCAGCAGGCACTAATGTGCCCTATTTTTATAGATGATCTACAAGAGCAACGAGGAGACGCAGCAGAGGAATGATGAGCATCAGGAAGCAGCCAGCGATCTCGCTGGCAGGGGCGCTGAAGCTCCTTCCAGTTGAGGTGGTGGGCAGGGTTGGATTGTGGTCAGACACAGACAAAAACCAGCTGGGTTTCTGCATCCCCAAGGACAAGGACTCTTGGCACGGACCATAATCACAGAATCCCACAGAATTGGTTGGAAAAGCCCCTCGGGATCAGCGAGTCCAACCCTCAGCCCGACTCTACAAAGTTCTCCCCTACCCCACATCCCCCACAGCTCATCCCAACGGCCCTGAAACCCCCCCAGGGATGGGGACTCCCCCCTCCCTGGGCAGCCTCTTCCACTCTCGCACCACTCTTGCTGGGAAACATTTTCTCCTCCTGCCCAGCCTGACCCTCCCCTGGGGCAGTTTCCAGCCGTTCCCTCTTGTCCTGTCCCTGATCCCCTGGGAGCAGAGCCCAGTCTCATCACTACAGCTCTAACCCCACCCACACTCCAATTTTCCACCTTCCTGGCATCAGATACTCTTGCCCAAGAGCTGGGAAAATCTGCAGGCAGTGAGGTGTGCCCCCCGACGTGGCCTGGTACTGCCCCGGCAGATTGCTCTGATTAGCTCATATTGTAATATTTTAGAAATAGCTAGACTGTGGGAGAGACCAATAGCACCGAGAAGCCCTGATGCTGCTCGGGGTAACGCAGAAGGGTATTTCTGAAGCAGAGAATATTGTAAATCCCTATCCGTGTTGATAATAAGTTGCAAAAATAGTGCAACTAATAGCAACCGCCTGTAATCCCACTTAACTGGCACCGTGGAGTTTCTGTAACACCATTTCTGTAACACATTCCTCTGAGGGAGAGACAAAATTGCCACAAGAACCCAAGTTACTTGGAGGCAAACTGCTGGGCTAGCGTTGCATTTCTACAGTGGAACGACTGTAGTTCGAGCTTCAAACATTAAAGGTAGACAGACAGATTCTGATCTCAGTTACTGTAGCTAATCTGGCTATATTGACATCAGCAAAAAGATTTTTTTTTTCCTCTGAAAAGTCAATTTAAACAGCCCAGAACAGCACCAACACCAAAACTTAGTTTCCACCTAATACATCATGTTTGTGTGTTTGAGCTTTGGTCTCCAAAACGCACTTTGCTGCCTGAAAAACCTCGGGAAAAGAAATCCCGACACTGAAGAAAAAATTCACTTGATCAAAACAGAGACTTTGCAACCTAGAGGAAGTCATGGCCATGAGGGAGACGACTAAAAGGAGGAGCTGCTACAGCTGAATCCCCCACATACTCTTTCTATTTAGATATCAGAGAACGGCGCTCTTCAAATTTGGACTGTTCTTTGCATTCCTCCTACTTTTGTCTGCGTGGCTCAGTTGCTGTATGTATCCAAATTTAAAGTGGTAGCTTGTTTTCTAGTCACTCGCTAACTTTTCCTCCCTGATATTTTTTTTTTTAATTTTGTTTTTTAGTGCTTGTCCTCACACATTTCGCTTCAGCTCCAATTCTCTCGCCTGCCTTTGCCAGTGGGCCTCCTCCCTCTCTGCTCACCCACATCTTTTCACTTCTTTTACAGCCTGACAGCTTCCTACCAGGCAAGAGATGCTCATCCTCTGTTAAGCTTTCATCCCAAGTCCGGGACGAGAGCGGCAACAGTCAAAGGCCCATGTGTTGGGCCTTCCCTAATCATCTTTCTTTGTTACGGCTCCTCTGCCACATGCAGTTTATCTGACAAAAGGGAGCATCATACATGCAAATGGATTTTGCACACTCTGGCTTGCTGGTAGCATCATTGTTTGCTCTGCTCCCGGTGGCTGCCTGGCCCCTGAGCCAACCAGAGGCCGTTCTTGCCCTTTTGTGTCTTCTGCTCCATACTCCTCTCAGTTTTTGTGGAGCAGCAAGCTGCCCTTCCCTTCCTAGATTTAGACAGCACAGTAGGAGAAACTACAGCCATTGAGCAGCATCTGGCTGAGGCCACGCTCCCTGGGTTTGCAGTTAACCATGACCAGATCTCTCTTTAGATCAAAAACTTCCTTTTTTTTTTTTTCCCAAAAAAACCGGTATAAATGTCTCCAATCACTTTTATTCCTTTCCTGGTAACGCACCTTTTGGATAAAAGTCATTCGGTCTCACACATGCTATCACTCATAAATGTCTCAAACACCAGAAGGTTCCTTTAGAGGATCAACACTCAGAATTAGACCTTTAGGTCCCAGAATGAAAAGTGGGTCCTTACTACCCCTGAAAGAAAACAAACCAAACCAAACCAACCAACCAACCAACCAAACAAACAAACAAACAACTCCTCACATGAGATATCTCAAAACACTGGACAAAGCACTGATAAACATGATATAGGAAAAACTGACAGCATCAATGCATCAAAAAGGGACTTCCATACTTTCTGTACCTGTATTACAGCATATTCATATTCTTCTGTACAGTTTGAAAAGTCTCTTCCCTTTCAGGAGGCAAGGTAACACCCAATTAGAGACACTGTTACACCACAAAGAATACAAAGTGAAGGTATTTTCGTTTATCCATGCACTGTTAAAAGTCCCTCTGACACTCAATTTTGATGAAGAATGAAAGTTACACCCAATAAATTTGTACAGAGAAGAGCCTAGGCTAACAGTTAGTGGGGCAGGATTTTCTACAATCCTCTTTTCCAGAGTTTCTCTAACAACTCATGCTCATTTAGATGAAGGAGTTGATTACGTTTGAAGAGTATCAGGCAGTGTACATGGCCTTGGGCAGCACAGTTGCCACAAATGAAGTTGAGCACCTTACCTAACAAAGGAAGATGAAAGGCCTCCCATTGCGACTGTTTAGCACAGCAGATTAAAAAAAAAAAAAAAAAAAAAAAAACACACACACAAACAAAAAAAACCCCACAGCCCCCCAAAAAACAAAACCAAAACAAAACACACACACACAAAAAAATCACAATTCTGAGACGCAGAAAATGATCTGATGAATTATTTGGCAAAAGATGAGCTTGGCGGGGGGCGCTGTTTTAAAATAAACGTGTACATTCACATTTGTGGTGGGTTGACGTGATAAATTTTCACTTGAACTGCTGGTTGGAAAAGCGTTGGACCTGAACGCAAAGCCCCGGCAGGCCCTTGTCCTTTGTGGAAGGGAAAATGGCTACTCCCGCTACAGCCATGCCCCTTTGCTCGCCCCGCAGACTGGTGCACTGGTTTTACTGTGTTTGTATCCCAGAAGTCCATCCTTCCCTGCTCTTGCCTTGCTCTTAGGAAAGAGGGCAGCCGAGGATGCGGGATCCCACTGTGGTCAGTTTGAATGGACGTGCTTTGGTGGTGGAGATGATCAAATTCAATATCAAATCTTTTGGAACCGGACACTCTCTTTAAACTCTTTTCTCCAAACAGCGGCGGCTCATGGGTGCCGTAGGTTAGGACTGGCTTGCCATATGCTCAAGTTTGGCTTGAGTTCAATTTCTTAATCTCTTCAGCGATTAGCACCGAACAATACCCCTTCATGGTGACCTGTTTCATCATGGTTACTGAAGGGAAGAGTGAATCTATTTTGATCCCGCTGATGAGACAAGTAGAGTCCAAATTTGTATCTCCAGCACAAAGCCCGGCTTAGCCCCCCGCTTTCAGCTGAGCCTCCAGACTTAGAGTTGCGCAAGCGATACAAACCAGAACACAACCGTACGCGCGTTTTGGCAAATGCAGCAAATCCTGCTGGCCCGAGCGTGCTGGATGTGTGGGGACAGAACAGACCCCTCATAAAACTTGTCTAAGAGCTGGCAGGAGCCCAAGCCAGCAGTGCAGGGACCAGCAGGCCCGCGGCAGCAACAAAGGCCTCCTCTCATCTCTCAGCCCTACACAACAGAGCCAGCACGTTGTATTTCCTTGGGCAGAGCTTCGTGCCCTGCGCCTTCCCAGGATGTTTCTCACCGAGCAGCTCCCCGGGGAATGTTTGCCTCCCTTTTCCTCAGTGCTAGGTTTTTTTTCGAGTGCTCTGGCTGAAGCCAGATGTTGTGAAGATTTCTGCTCCCAGTTAGATGCCTAAATAAAAGCTGGAGATTCGGAGGGGCCGGTGGTTCCCTCTGTGACACTTTAAACACCAGCCGGTGTCGACGCTGCGGTAAGGCTGACTTTGAGCAATTAACACAGCGTAGTCCTGTAGTTTTAAATCTATGTAGTTAATATTCTCTCCCTATTTTCAGCCATTTCAACGCTGCTTTCAAACTGTTCCAAGTGCACTTAGCGCTTTTGTTCGTGTGTCTGTACTATCAGCTGTGAGAAGTACTATTAAGTTGAAAATAACTTTTATAACAGGTAGGAATCTCTTCAGCAAAATCTATTTTGCTCTAATCCTCCTTTATTTTCTTTTTTTCACCAACATCACCACCTGTTGTTTCTCCCGTGTTTTGCCAAAGAACTGGTGAGATTTAGCTTAGCTATGGGAAAAAGACTGACAGGTTGTCACAAGTATTAGGTTTAGCATGTTTGTTAAGGATGCTCTTTTGTCTGAATAGTTAGAATCCATATATATCTACCAGAAAAATACCTTCTGGAAGTTTGAGACAAAAAGTAAATGTTTTATTTAACCAGCTGCTTCACTGCCACGTTTCTCAAAGCATCTGTTTCCCAGTGGCCACTCAAGAAAAGGCACCAAGTCCCTGGCCTGGTCCAGTGCCGTTATTTTTAAGTTTTTTTCAACTGCAGTATGAGGTAATGATGCACTAAATTCTAAAGCCATAGACACAGCATTAATGTATAAGGTTTTATACAAATCCAAGACATGACTAGGAAAAAAAAAAAAAAAAAAGATTGGTTGAGTCAATCGCCCACCAGCTTCTGCCATGTTAAACTGCACCCACCATCATGACACTCAGATTTGTGCCTTGCCTTCAAAGTGAAATAAGCACAAGAGTCCCTCCTACACATGCTAGCAACCATTATATATTCCCACACTTGTAAAGAAATAACAGGTCCTTTCATTGTTAATTAACATTACTACATAAATAAAAACAAAGGATAAGAGAAACGGGCTTCCTTCCCCCACAGAAGCAGAGAGAGAGACAATATTTAACATGTTCTGCACGTTACTTGCTCTCAGAAGTGCCCTGCCAGATTTAGCCTCTTCCCTTCACCAATTTATTTATAAAATGACTTTGTAAAATTACGTTAATTCACTTTATTACAGAAGCCATCAGAGTGCATTCTTATCTGAGCATGTGAGATCTATACCCAACTCCCACGGCAAGGAGCTGAGAGGGACGTGCTGTGTGCTTGTACTTCTATTAAAAGGAAAAGTAAATCTCCAAAGTTTCTAGGTATACACGGAGAATAGATCCTGTCAGAAAAGTGAGAAGGAAATGCATTCCCATTTTTCCTTCAGGCATAAATGCAGCAAAGAACACCCTGGCACCCAGGAGCACCCAGTACTCCAAGTACTCCCCCGGAATTAGCCGGATGGTCTATGTGAGAGATTTGCAGAAAGTCTCCAGGTTCCTTCTTCTTAATCAAAGATTAAGAGAAAGAAGCACTCGGCAAAGTCATTGTATTTTGCAACGCCATCCTATTTAGAGTTCCTGCTCGTACTGTAGCACTTAAATGACATTTGGGGGTGACGCGGGACAGTCTGAGCAAACACGGTACTCGCAGTCAAGATCCGTGTGTCGCAGTGAGGGTCCTCACCAGGGCATGAACACAGCCCACAGGCTTCTGACAAAAGCACAGCCAGCTTTCCTCAGGTGGAAACTCAATCCCCACCTGTACGTGAGAGAAAAGATGAAGAGTAAGAGGGACAGGAGGACGACCTCTGCCTGACAACCTCCACGTCACCAACTCCGAGCCCACACACCTCTGCTGAGGAGCTTCCTCCTGCCTTGCGGTGCCCTGGAGAAGCAGGGCAGGAGGCAAAGCGCCTCCAGCGTAGTCCAGTACTGCAGCTACAAGGAGGACAGAAAGACGAAGTACAAAGGGAAACGGAAAACAGCCTGACATAAATCAGGGCAAATCCAGAATTATTTACAAAATCCAGATAACACGGTCTCAGACGCTGTTTCTTGTGATTGATCCCACCATGAGCAGTTTCTCCCATCCTCACCAGCATCACAAGCCTTAGATACCCACCTAGCTGTGTGTTTAAAAACCATGGTTTTCTGCAAGCTTTACATCTTCCACAGCCTGCACTACAGCAGCCTACCCCAGACTGGGAATGCCTTTGCTCTTGTATCTAATCCCTTCTTTCAGGTTTCCTTGGGGCTCCATTTAAATTTAAAATCTTTCCCCTCAGGCTGTTTTGTTCCTTGACTTAATTAGAAGGCACTTTCAGTCCTCCTCCTCCTCCTCCTCTACTACTGACTGCCAGCACTTCAGCTAGCTACTCGCGTGTTATTTACCTAACCCAAGGTCAAAAAACCCTCCCGCCCAGCAGGGCCGCATGCAAGGCCTGGGCGATGCCCTCGTGCACAACACATTTTATTTTTCGGACCGCCCAGCAGCAGCCACGCCACAGACCATCGTGTAACCGGGGCGTGGGGCTCGTTACCATCGCCTCGAAGTCAGTAATCGGTCACTCAGGGAGTAATTATGGGCAGGGGAGTGATGGACACCTCACTCCATCTTTGAGAGATGCCTCAGCAGGCACTAGAGCTGAAGGTCGGGATGAGAAGTTTCCCTACGCGTTACACATCTGGTCGTTCATTCACATCACTCTCTCCATCCACAATAACCCTTAAACATCTGCTTCAGTCACACCAACCATCCGTTTCAGGTGGATTTAGCCACCGGGGACCAGATTTAAGCATGGCCTAAGTATGCTACAGGTGGGCAATATACGCAGGACTTCCCTGCCTAGCACAGCCTAGACTAAACGCACTGATCATTTGACGTAAGAAACTGATGTCTATTTAAAAAAGCAAGTCTTCGCCTCCCTCTCATTAGTATTATAGCTATTATTATATTATTATATTATTATATTATTATATTATTATATTATTATATTATTATATCTAATTGAGCCGCTGCCTAATGGCCACGTCCATTATTTGCTTGTCACAGCTAAAGACAGTTACTAACCCATGACCTGATACAGGCAGTTTAACCTAGAAGTCTTCAGAGCTCGCCCACAACCTAGAGCACAGCTTGGGGAGGGAAGAATCAGAAAAGGGGGAAAAGTTCAGGTTTTTGCCCATTGTTTGATGAGCTAAACCACTGGGAAGAAGGAAGATTACTCTTTCTGTCCCCGTAGGGAAGTGTTAAAACAGTTCCCCTGTAGCCACAGCTGTACGGCTCAACATCTGTTATTTCTATATTCCAGGTACCGAACTCACATGTGTTATTTCCAACACGCAGCACCTGCCTCATTCAGAAGATAAAACAGACAACATAATTAAAAGTGTACGTTCATTTTAAAGGCAACTCAACCAAATCAAAAGTCATTTGGAGAAAACAAATAACAAGCAAATAATAGCCTCACCTGGAAGCAAAGTCACAGATGAATTAAACAGAAGTTGAAGAGTACAATGATAATCTTTAAAGCTCTAATCAGAAGCTAACTTGAAACAGATGCAGCTCCATCAAGGCTTTTTCCAGGACGTATCTGCTGCAAAATTCTATCAAGTTAAAAGTAAAATGCTCTCAAAGCATCTAAGGACGCAGACAATGGTGCTGACAACAGCTGGTAACGAACACATTTTTCTGATTCTCAGCCATTCCTGCCTCTATTGAGCTGCATAGAAATTTCTCCTACTCCGAAGCCATCACCTCAGGTCCAGGTGCTGGTTTGTGGCAGATGTAGCAACATAATAACGCAGACAATTGAAGCCAAATCTGCAAACGACGATGCTGCTTGCAAAGGCAGCCCCAACACCACCTAGAACTTATGAAATAAACATCATCGAAAGGTTTGGGTTGGAAGGGACCTCTAAAGGCCATCTAGTCCAACCCCTGCCATGGGCAGGGACATCTTCACTAGATCAGGTTGCTCAGAGCCCCATCCAACCTGGCCTGGAATGTTTCCAGGGATGGGGCATCCACCACCTCTCTGGGCAACCTCTGCCAGGGCCTCATCACACTCACATTGGAGAAAGAAAGCAATATTTATCAAAGTCAAAAGGTGATAGTGGGGTCTGCTACCATCCCTAAGAAACATCATTTAACACTTAAGTTGTCACATCACAAAAAGGCCATTGAATGACTCGAGCGTGGGCAGAGAAGGGCAACGGAGCTGGGGCAGGGTCTGGAGCACAGGTCTGCTGGGGAGCGGCTGGGGGAACTGGGGGGGTTCAGTCTGGAGAAGAGGAGGCTGAGGGGAGACCTCCTGGCCCTCGGCAACTCCCTGCCAGGAGGGGGCAGAGAGGGGGGATGAGTCTCTGGAGCCAAGGAGCCAGCGCCAGGCCCCGAGGGAATGGCCTCAAGCTGCCCAGGGCAGGGTCAGGCTGGCTCTGAGGAAGGATTTCTGTGCAGAAGGGGCTGTTGGGCGTTGGAATGGGCTGCCCAGGGCAGGGGGGAGTCCCCGGGATCCCTGGAGGGGTTGAAGAGTCGGGCTGAGCCAGCGCTGAGGGATCTGGGGGAGTTGGGAACGGTCAGGGGGAGGGTCATGG
>NW_020799479.1:54762-59268 GCF_003259725.1 Athene cunicularia | reverse complement strand
CCCCCCAGGGATGGGGACTCCCCCCTCCCTGGGCAGCCTCTTCCACTCTCGGACCACTCTTGCTGGGAAACATTTTCTCCTCCTGCCCAGCCTGACCCTCCCCTGGGGCAGTTTCCAGCCGTTCCCTCTTGTCCTGTCCCTGATCCCCTGGGAGCAGAGCCCAGCCCCAGCCTCTCTGCAATGTCCTGTCAGGAGCTGCAGAGAGGGATGAGGGCTCCCCTCAGCCTCCTCCTCCTCACACTGAACACTCCCAGCTCCTTCCCTGGCTCCTCACAGGATTGATTTTATTTATGTTCTAATATATTTTATTCTAATCTTTACGACTTCCCAGCTACTGCAAAGTCAACATCCTTCTGCAGCAGCAGCTTCCTACCTCTCTGGCTTTCAACCTGTGGCATCAGCTGGGCTTTGCTCAGATGTGAGCTCCATTCCTTTGATCCAAAATACTGACTTTTCCTCTTGCTTTCACTCATATTTTAATTGCCACCGATCCACAAAGCTCCCCTGACCCCCACCAGCTTCACAAGAGCTCCAGTGACAGCCACTGTCACTCCAGCAAGCCCCCGGCAGCCTCGCGTTGGAGACATTTCATGTTCTCTGCAGCTTGGAAGAAGCAATTGCAGGCTCTATTCAAAGACCACCTTTATCTTCAACTCCTCCAACCTGCACTGAGCCTGCTGCAGAGAAGGAAGGAGCCCAAAGGACCGCTTGCCCAGGAAGGGCTGTAAACTCTGCGCCACGCCAGCAAACAGCAGAGCACCACGGGGAGGCCTCAACATAACTCCTCTAATAACTCTTTCCCCTAAGTGATTTTGCAACTCTCTGCTTATCAGCTAAATTAAGCATTAATGAAAAATAGAACAATTTGTTTTCAGATTCTACAGGTTTCCAGTAATAAAGATTACTATTGCTTCATTTTGGGGCACTGGTTAGCTAATTTAAACTTTTTTTTTTTTTTTTTGTCATTACGCAGACAATTCATTTAATTTGAAGAGGCCAGGTTCTTTCTAATTTTATTAGCGTTTGGCCCTTTTCCAGCTTGTCTTAATCAAAATGCTCATTATTTTTTTGCCTGGCTGTTGAGGCTAATCTAGCTATTATAGGTATACTAAATTGGCAGCAGAAGGGGGAATTTTGTGCCTACCAAACAGCTGCATTGCTGCGTGGGTACGAGTCCCATTCAGCCCCATCCCTCAACAGCAGCGTCCCTGAGCGCGACCCGCTGTGCTAACGCGGGGTAAACTGCGGATCTTTGCTTTCCACGTGGGGAGGAACCAACGCTCTCCCCCTTGTCTTTTGGGAGACAGAAAGGTCTAACACGTAGCGAGTTAAAATGGTAAACGGCAAGGAGCAGAGACACAGCTTGCAAGTTCAGATAGCAATAAATTCCAGCTCGGAGTGAGCCACGTTATCCCTCCTCACCTGCTAACCTCCGCTACCCGCTGCTCCGAGCAGCATCTCTTTCCTGTCCCACAGCCCAAATGATTATCATATCTGGTTAAACGCAGAGCAATAGTCTTCAAATTGTATCTAGCTTTGAACATTGCTGCTGGTGAGCCTCGGGCTTTCCTGTTTTTCTGAACTGTATCAATTGGTCTAATAAAAGATATTACCTCCTTCACAAACCTGCCAGCTTCTGCCGTGAGGGAGTTTTTTTCACTCAGATTGCTTTCTAGTCGTTTATTTGGATGCAAGCAACTTGTTCATGGCCAAGACGTGCGTATTTCTGCTGTCCTGCTTCACTAAGCAGCCTAGCAAAGGCTGCTCTGTACGTTGGTGTGTGCGCCTACAGAGGCAATCCACAGAGAACAGCAAAAGGCAGCGCTATCCTGGCCAGGTGGGGGGAAAAAATAATAATATCAGCAGTCTATTTCCTCCTCTCTGCTGGACTGGTGTGCAATAAAACAGCTCCCTGCTCTGACAAGGGAGGGTTGGTTGGGAATCTAAAAGACAGAAAGGTAATTTGAGCTGAAGCGATGGCGAGACGATAGAGTTTGCTCTGAAGGAAGAACGGTGCGAGAGCGGGTGAGGAAGGAAAATGAAGTGCAGAAAAGCAGGTCTCAGGTCACTCAGCAATCTGGTAGTGAAATCTCTGGGGAAAATAGCGTGGAAGGAGGCAGCGGAGCAGGCAGGGAGAGGCCAGAGAAATGTGTGCTGGCAAGTCAGCCCCATGCCACGGAGCGCAGGAAGGGACAGGCAGGGCTGCTTCAGGGGCTTCGTCAGTGGCAAAAAAAAAAAAAAAAAAAAAAAAAAAAAAGGGGGTGGGAAGGGGCTGGGAGAGAAAGTCCTGCAAGGAAGCAAGGACCCAAACCACCTCAGGATAGAGGAACAGTAGACACATGGGAAGCCAAAGGAAAATAGATAATCAGCGTTTCAGTAAGGGACAGAAAAAGCAAAAAGAAGAGAAATTATAAACTCAGAGGAAAGAAGAGGAAGGTTGGGTTACACCCAGGTATTTACCAGCAGCTTTTGGTCAAGGGGATAGATCCTGCCAACAAATGCATGGTAGAGATTAGAAAATATCTATTCAGCTGGGTAACATGACATTCAATTTGGACCTTTGGTACTTGAAGCTCGGTGATTTATTCCTGTGACAGGAAACCCTGCCATCGGGGAAAAAGCTCCAGACACCAGGACCCTTCAGGTTTTGCCTCACGCTTTGTTTTTTAAAGTAGCCTAGAAAACTCTTGAGCTGTAGTTTCTACACGTGGGTACAAACCAGATTCCTAATGACGGGATAGTTGCTAGTGGCTCCCTGCTAAGTCCGAACTGTATCAAGCAGGGATTCCCCTCCTACCAAGCTATCTTCTATTTTCACTAATGCCTGCAACAATTAAATTGTGAGTATTCTTAATAAACTGTGAAGAATAAACCAAGCTGCAAGTCGTTTGCCGGGTAGTATCGGAATTCAGAATTACTTTTGCCAATTGCATTAGCGGTGCAGAAAAAGAAACAGGCTGCAATTCAAGATGGCACTGCAAGTAGAACATACAGGTAAGAACTATCGGTTGTGCAAACACGGGGGGAAGAAAGAAAGACCAAACAGCAGGTCTGCAGAAAAGGAGCTAAGGATTAGAGCAGCCAGATGGGAGTTGGTTTCTGCTGTTTGGAAAAGGGTGAATAACACAGTTAGAATAGATTAAATTGGAGCATGCGGGGGAAAAAAAAAAAAAAAAAATCAGCAGTGAACAGAAATCTAGAAAACACAGCCCATAAACAAAGCCCATGAGGACAGAGTAGTTTAATCCAGAAAAGGGAAATCTATGGAGAAACAGAACAACTTTCCAAATAGGGAAAATGCTGATGCAAAGGTTAACGGCGATAAATCTCTTTGCCCTGTCGTCTGCAGATAGTATGGGAAGGTAACGGGCTTAGGTTAGAGACCTAGAGATGCAAGATTTAGCTTACATGCCAGGCAAAACTTTCTAACAGTAAGGATCGTTAAAAATAAGCATACATTGCTTTTCCGCAGTCCTCTGGGATTTCCCCTCTTCACTTACAGTTTTTGAAGATAGCTGCTTATCAGGCATCCTAGCAAACAGAGCCAGCCCTTAAATGCATTTCCATTTCCTCAGCTCCAGCAAAATCATATTCAGTACGTGTCTGTCTAACCCATCCTTAAAAACCTCTACCAGCTGATTCTACCACCTCATGAAGTAAACACCGTTTTCGTTTAGAAAAGCGAGAGATTATTTCAGCCACTTTTTCATTCCAACTATTTAAAGATTCTGGAAGGGCTCAGTTTGCAACACCAGAAAGAAAATAAGGTTCCGAGTAGAAAGGAAACACAAACCAAGAAGAATCCGTCACCCTCAACACACCTATATGCCTCTGAATCCACTCTAGCATCCTTCACAATAATGATGTTGTAAAAAAATAAATAAATAAATAAATAAATAAAAAGACAACCACCATAGGATGCAGGACAAAAAGTGCTGTATGTGACATGTCTCAGCCTCGTCTTCCATTTGGGAGATTTGGGATTCTCCAAGGAAGCCCCAGGCAATAGGGACTGACCCGCAGACACTCCGGAAGAGGCAGGGAACTCTGCGGGATTGAAATCCACCACTGTCAATATTTCCAGACAAATAGTTTGGGAGAAAGAGGATGTAATTAAGAGGAACATTTAAAGCATTATATGGCAAGACATATATTATATGTGTATGTGTGTAGAAGTATGAATAACTAACGCTAATTACAGAGCAGGAAACAAGTGAACAGACACAATTCTGGAAAAGAAAAAAAGGTCTCAGAAAGCTTTGCTGTGGCATGGAAGAGGGGGAATCAATTTAAGTACCTATTTGCATCTTTAAGGGCCTGCATATTTTTGCATGACAAGCACCAAGCCGCGGTAGAGGCTTCTCAGAAATCCTTTTCAGCCGGCTGCCAGCGCTGCCTTCGCTCGTACAGATGCCATTTCTACAAATAGACGCGTCCGACTTTCCGTGTGTGGCTGCACACCTGCTGGCCCCACGCCGCAGTTGGCAGTGACCCCCCCCCCCCCCC
>NW_020799479.1:52194-54712 GCF_003259725.1 Athene cunicularia | reverse complement strand
CCCCCCCTCACAGCTGGTTTTCCATGGGAAAATCCTTCTTCTGTTGCAGATCAATAGGCACAACACGAGGCAGATCCAAGCCCCAGCCACGGCTCTCGGCACTTGCGTATTTTTTGCAATGTTTTGGGGCCAGACAGAGAGATAAACTTCAGTCAGGTCCAGCGAGACAGGCAGTTCAATAGAAACGTCCCGTGCTTTGCCTTGCAGGGCACAGAAAAATCTCACATTCATTCTACATTTACAGGTTGAATTTATAGTCCTCTTTAGGCGATACGGTTGCATCCTTGAACGCCAGCAGAAGTCAGGGCACGGGACTGGCCTGCCAAACCATGTTTGCCCATCTCAGCCCCACCTGCAGTCAGGTGTAGGATTTGGGGTGCAGTGCAATGCTTTGGGGGAGCAATGGAGAGCGGTGACCGGACAGATAGAGGCTCAGAGTTGCCACAGCTTTTTACCAGTAGCTCCAATAACCACCCAGAGACACCCACACTCCGCAGAAACCAATAACCTGTGCTCTCCGACTGCCCTAGGCTGACAGACCCAAGTCTTGATGGAGAGCAGACACGAGCTACGGAGAGAAACGGGAAGTGAATCAGCAGAAATATTCGTGAAGCTGCCAGGACAGGCCAAGGGTCAAGTTCCCAACAGCCCGGAGAGAATTGGAGTGGGAAAAAAAGGACATCACACACCTCTCCCATCACCGAGCAGCACCGCGTCGCCCAGCGAAGGGCGCTCTGCACCTCCCAGAATCCGAGCTACACGGGTCCTTCTCCTCCAAGAGAGACCGAGCCCTGCTCACCCTCCCACAGCAGCCTGTGTTGGCAAACTGGTTTCCTTAAAAGCTCCTGTCGTGTCCTAGCTGGAGGCTGGGAATCCTCCTCCACCTCTCCAGGGGTTCACACTGAAAAATGCTTGATGCTGGCCAGCACCAAAATCACCTCCCTGAAGCAGTTTGTCGGGTAGAAGCTTTCAAAGAGGAGGTCGGTTTGCTCTTAGACCAGGTCAGATCTCTGCCTTGATTTGTCTTTAACATCCAAAGCCTCCCGGAGAGCTTCTGTCTCCTGTTCTTGGGCCAGTGATTTGGGGGAGAGAAGGATGCAACTCCTTTTTGCCTGGCTTCTAGAAGCATCTCATATTTAAGCAGGCAGTTGCTTGCTAATGTGTAGAGAAAAGGAGAGGGATGAATTCAAATTAGTCATAATTTACTGACAAACATTCCAAATAAAATATACAACAAACCCAAGGGAACAGTGATTGTAATTTTATTTATTTTTTTTTCTTTAATGAATCAGGCTTTGAAGTCATTAGCTTGTTGCTATAAAGCTCTGTTCTGGTAATTCACTGCTACCATTTTAAAAATAGTTCTATAAAAGTAAATGAATTGCTGGAATAAAGTGAGCCGTATTTTTTCCCCCACTTCTCTGAAAGGTTCATGTCTCAGACGGTTTTTCTGAGGGGCTGAGCATTACCTGGGTGCTTCAGCTCTGACTACAGGGCTTTTCTTTCCTCACTCTATTTCTTGTTATGGTCTCAATTAAATGAAAGTTTCTTGCTTCATAGCTTGGCTTGACAGATGTTCGTTCCAGAGACAAGTCCTGGTACGTACGTGCAGCGCTCTGAAGTGTTTCACCCATGCGTCCCATGGCATACGAGCAGTCAAAAATCCCCATCACTGGTTACCCACCTCAGAGGGGAATTTGGGGAAGGACTTCTGACAAGAACCACCTAAATATCATCTTTACAGGAATTGCACTGAATTTTGGTTTTTTTTGGGAAAGCAAGTTACCTGAGTGGTATTTTGATTGGGTGCCATAACAGCTAAACAGGGAGGGAAAAAAAAAAAAAATAAAAGGCAGCAGAAAACAGTGTGCCTGAAGTGCTGGCTACCACCCAGCTCGGTTACAAACCTTTGTCAGACAGATTCAGTATCCAACCAAACCACTGGACCCAATGTCCCTGGCAAAGGTGAGCGGGTCATTTTCTTTCCCTGCCCTCCGTAAAATTCAGCAGCTGCACACGCCTCTGTACATCAGAGTACCCCAGGGGCTGGACCTGGCCTGCTCGGGTTCGAGCTTTCACAGAATCATCTGAGCTGAAAAAAGCCTTGCAGCTCCTCCAGCCCAACCATGACCCTCCCCCTGACCGTTCCCAACTCCCCCAGATCCCTCAGCGCTGGCTCAGCCCGACTCTTCAACCCCTCCAGGGATCCCGGGGACTCCCCCCTGCCCTGGGCAGCCCATTCCAACGCCCAACAGCCCCTTCTGCACAGAAATCCTTCCTCAGAGCCAGCCTGACCCTGCCCTGGGCAGCTTGAGGCCATTCCCTCGGGGCCTGGCGCTGGGGCCTTGGCTCCAGAGACTCATCCCCCCTCTCTGCCCCCTCCTGGCAGGGAGTTGCCGAGGGCCAGGAGGTCTCCCCTCAGCCTCCTCTTCTCCAGACTGAACCCCCCCAGTTCCCCCAGCCGCTCCCCAGCAGACCTGTGCTCCAGACCCTGCCCCAGCTCCGTTGCCCTTCTCTG
>NW_020799479.1:46555-52144 GCF_003259725.1 Athene cunicularia | reverse complement strand
AAAAAAAAAAAAAAAAAAAAAAAAAGCCAACACCCCCAGCCCAAACGTTGCCTGCCTTTCTGCGGGGGTTAGAGCGATGAGTGAGCGTTCGAGCACAGGTCACCGCGTGCCCTGTCCCACGGCGACCAGCTTATCCCGAATCTGTCTGTGTGGTTCTGCTTACTCCACTTTGAAAGTGAAGCAAATGCACTGCTGCAGAGAGCTACTCCTGGTGCATACTAAAAGCATTTAAGTATTTCCCATGTTTACCAGCCTTGAAACAGCTGAATAACCTCCCGTTAGGTTGCTCTTTTTTTTTTTTTTTTTTTTTTTTTATTCCTACTCACAGCTGTCATACTTCGGAGACCTCTAACCCGAGCCGCACACAGGTTGAGTTTGCACCCGCGACATTTTTGCAGGTTATTACACTCCCGAGCCCAACTACCCGTACTTTTGTATTCAGGTTTACATTTAGTCAGCGTTGCCTAAGCCCAGGAGCCAGTTCTTTGGTGCTACATGTTACACCGTTCCCTTCCAAGTCCCCACGTGCAGCACTCTTGCTTGTGCGTAGCGCATAAACAAAAAGAAATAATAATAAATAAAACCCACAGCTGCTCTGAATGAATAATCTCCAGCTCCAGCACTGAAACCCAGCTGGCTGGACTCGCCGTCCCTGCCCTCCTGCCTTCGGAGGAGCAGCATACCTTTGGCTCTATTATTAGTGAGCCTTTTCCATATTAACTAGATGATTTGAGCTCTAAGTGCATATCATTTTAACCGGACTAATAACACCCATTAGTTGTATTTTTATAAGATTAAGACTTGTATTAGACTAACATATTCCAGGCACTGTATTTAGGGTATGTTCCTTTTTGCCTGTTGCCATTTTGAGCATAATACAAAGCTCCTTTATTTCCAAAGCGTATGCCAGTCCGAGCCCAATGCAATTCAACTGGTAACTCGGACTTAATTCTGATTAACTCTCACATGAAAAGCAGCACTATCAGATCCCATATTTCCCTCGAATCTATGCAAGCAACAAGGAAACGGCAACTCAGTTAAAACGTTCCAGGGATGAGCACCATAACAAGACCCTAAGCAAAACAACATCAACAGTTTAACTTGACAATTAATCCTCGTGGTTGCTGCTTGTTTCCATTTTCCCATCCCCACCTCAGTCAGAGAAAACAAATACTGCAGCCGCTGTTAATTAAAGATTTCTTTAACAACAAACGTGCCAAATAAGCCACTTCGCACATAGCGGGGCATGAACTCTATTCTTCACATGCAGCAAATTGTGCCACCCAATAAGTAGCATTAAAATGGTAATGTTAGCTAGCTGAGCCCTTAATTGGCTGAATCAGAGAGCCAGGAGCATGCTTGTGCAATCAAGGGACCCCTGTCTGGCCTAAATGCTGAGTTTTAAACAGATGTCTTAAAAAGGAAAGGGGAGGGAGAAGCCAAGGGAAGGGAATATAAAAGGATTTTGCAAATAGGCTAATCTCAGCCTCTGTATGCATAGATGCAAAAAGAAGATAATTCCCCCCCAAAGCTGCTTTGAAGTCTTTTGACCTGGACAGCGTGGATCACAGGTGGCAGCTTAAGCAGGCACCCTTATGCTATGGAAACAGAAATTCATAGACAAATCTTTAGCGTAAATGGTTTCTGGCGATAGGGTTGATAACACTTGTTAAGTCTTGTGCCAGGACTCTCTAATGCTGCTTCCGTAAGTGAAAGGAAATTTTTGCCGTATGATTTCCATGAGGAAAAAAAAAAAAAACAACAAAAAAACGTCTCTTATCTACACACACTGTAAATTACAAGGACCTGGAAATTTAGCTTGTGAAGAATCTCCCTCAATCTTCCTCTATCCCCAAATTATTTTTTTTTTTCAATGCATTTTCAGACTTTGTGGAAGAAGACCACATTGCAGTGTTGGATGTGGGAGGTAGATTTCTGCCCATCTGAATGACTCCTGCCTTCCTTGGGTAGCATAAAACCTTTCAGTGTATACAGGCTTCAGAGAATTGCCAAGTTTGTTACTGTCCGCAAGTGCAGAGCAAGCTCCATCCTTCCTGCCCTCTGTTAGCCAGCGGTTCCCACCCCAGAAAATGCATCACGGCTTTTCTTCCTCTTGAGAGTGGGAGGCAAAAGGTACCCACATGCCAGCGGACCTGATCCAGGGACCCTCTGCTCCCGGAATGAAGCCCAACTCACCAGGATCCTCCTTCCCAATGGGTAGGGAAGTCCTGTTCCTTTATCGTTGAGTTTTGCTTCCTTCCTTTTACACAACAACCATCTCTTAAATAAGGATAGAAAGACTAGCGGGGGAAGAGACAGCTTCCAAGGGCCAGACCCAGGGACGGGGCTAGGAAGAAGCCCCTGCAGCAGTCAGGTTTGAGGCTCAGCCCAACCTTGCAGGGGGCTAAAAGGGAATTTGAGGGGCAACAAGAGCTCTGCAAAGGGTTCCTGCACTCTCTCACACCAGAAACAAAGCAGGAATCAGGGCAGGAATATCCCAGCTGGATTTCTTAAAAGCCAGGGAATAGAAGGAGAGTGGAGATGTGCAAGAGGAAGGGCCGAGTCCCGTCTGAGCAAAGAAGGCATTGAAGGTTAAACTTTTAGAACAACGTAATAACATCAGGCTTGGATCATTAAAGATGTTCTTTGGGTATGTTAAACTCAGAGGCATCCCTCATCAGCAGAACAAGTCAATACCCGCCTTTGAGCGAGGACATCTTAGAGTCATCAGCCCCTGAAGAGGATAGAACGCCAACTTGGCAAGGAAACCCAAGGTCTATGGATCCTTTGCTGAACTACCCTCATTCTAATAGTATAAAACACATCTACGGGTCAAGAAAAGCCTTGCCCAGGTGAAGACCCTTCCCCTGAGCATGCGTAGTAGTAGAGGTATTGCATCAACAGTGTTATAAGTCAATTACCAACCAGTCATCATAGAGAGGATGGACTTGGCAAATTGCTAACTCCGCGAGTTCCCTGTTTAAATACAGCACAAAAAGTCCCCTTGCTGTGCTTGATTTGTGGGAAACCCAGGTTTGTGCAACCCTAAAATAAATAAGCAACGTCTCTCCCGAGCGTGTGCTTATCGAGCTATCGCGCACCCTGCGATGGATCCACTTTTCGGCCAACAAAGGGAGGTACAGTCCATACGGCGTGCAAACAGCAAAGGTGTTTTGAGGAAACCAGTGCACCCATACAAAAGTCATTTGCAGAGCACGAGACAAACGTTAATTAGCGAAGCACACAACACGCAGAAAGCCCACACCCGAGTCGCCTGTGCGCAGCACGAGGGCAAGCAAGCGGCATGGGAGCGGAGCCCTCCTAGCCACATTTGTACCGAGGATGCCACGGGCGAGATCTCCATGGCTGCAGAGGCCGAGCCATTGCTTACAGCTTTTTAAGAAATTGTCTGGCAGCAAAGAATGAGTGACACTCCTAAATGATATTGCTGGTTCAAGTTCCTTGTGAGACGGCAGAAATTGCTCTGAGTTGCGAAGCGGCGTCCTGACTAATGCGTGTGCAACTAACGCTGGAGTCTTCAGTTAGCAAAAAAGGAGCCTTAATAGACATAAAAGTTATAGATTTGCATTTCTTAACCCAATATCGCAGACATGATGGAGGTATGGAAAGAAGGAGAGAGTCACGTGTTGGTCATCTTCTTAATAAATAAGACGGAATTGACCACAAAATTGGAAATCAGCTGTTTCAGGAGTGCAAGCGATCATGACTTGATTACATTTATTATGTGAAAGGAAAGGATAGTCTACACCGTAATCACACACACAGAGCTTTGAAAGGGCCAATTTCACAAGGCTCAAAACGATTATAAGTCAAATCAGCAAGGATTAAAAAAATCAGCTATATATAAACAGGAATTATTCTCTGTTATCACGTGGGATTAAAAAAAAAATAAACCACACACACAAAAAAAAAAAAAAAAAACCCACACAACAAAAAAACAACAAAACCCAACAACTAGATACCCAAACCACAGTTTCACAGACGGAAAAAACACCACACTTATAAAGCAAAAATAGAGATGCCAGTCTTCCTTAAAGGGAAAGCAACTACAATAAATATTTTTAATTATCATTTAAAAACTCAAGAGGAAGCTAATGGTAATCAATATGTGACAGAATCTGGGAACTGTAGGGTACAGATAAGGGAAGTAAAAGGACAATAAAAAGAAGTCTGTGACCAACGTAATTGAAACAATCTGGGATGTTATTCTTTTCAAAGACACCACCTACATCTTACTAGCAAATGAATCCATTTAGTGGATTTATCCGTATTAGTATAGCCCATTAGTAAACACAAGTGGTAGAATTGATAATAGAAAAAGGCAATAGTGTTCAACAAATACCCACATCCCACATCTGGGAAGGAGCCAGCCAACATACGGCTATCAGAGGATGAAATACAAAACATCATCGCAATTACTTTTGGAATGTGAAAATATGACCTGTGAAAGATTAGCCCGTATTACCTTAACTTCATCTTTTATTAATGCCTATCAACAGAAGCTTAGAGAAACTAGGGTTTAGTTTCCAGAGTATCTTGCCAGCATTAAGGTCTGTTTATTGGCAAAGATATCCTTCTTCAACATTGCACTTTGTAGTGCGTGATGCCTGATTAAATAAGGAGGACAACACAAGGAAAAAAAAAAAAAAAACAGCTTAGGCCTTGCTTAATGGATTCGAGACATACCTGAGAAAGGGAAGCTTCTCTGACAGCCGAGCAGGCACAGCTCCACACCTGCCATTCCTGAGAACATACTGTGCAGCAGTTTGGGGGTCTGAGCGAAAGAAAACAAATAAAAAAATGGTCAAGAACTCTAGTTTCCAGGTACCACCTAGAAATAAGAGAGCAATAACTAGAGATCAGAAAAAAAAAAAACACACACACACACAAAAAAAAACAACCACCATCTAGATTATTTGGCAAGCTGTGCAGCACGGGGGGATACAGGAGGAGCATGGTCTGTCCCGCGGCGCAGGAAACGTCAGCTTGAGTAAAGAACTGACACTGCAACCTGGCGCCCCACCAAGCTGAAGTTTTTCAGTGTGAGTGGGAAAAAAAAAAATCCTGAAAAGGAGCCAGCTGGAGCAATACTTCAATACTGTAGGTGGCTCCAGTAGCAATAACTCAGAAGGAAAAGTTTGGAAAAAGTAAAGAGCTGAACAAAAATAATTATGAAGGAATTAGTAACCACATTTGATAATCCCAGAATCCTTCAGGTTGGAAAAGCCCCTCGGGATCAGCGAGTCCAACCCTCAGCCCGACTCTACAAAGTTCTCCCCTACCCCACATCCCCCACAGCTCATCCCAACGGCCCTGAAACCCCCCCAGGGATGGGGACTCCCCCCTCCCTGGGCAGCCTCTTCCACTCTCGGACCACTCTTGCTGGGAAACATTTTCTCCTCCTGCCCAGCCTGACCCTCCCCTGGGGCAGTTTCCAGCCGTTCCCTCTTGTCCTGTCCCTGATCCCCTGGGAGCAGAGCCCAGCCCCAGCCTCTCTGCAATGTCCTGTCAGGAGCTGCAGAGAGGGATGAGGGCTCCCCTCAGCCTCCTCCTCCTCACACTGAACAC
>NW_020799479.1:43415-46505 GCF_003259725.1 Athene cunicularia | reverse complement strand
CAGGGGGTGGTTGTGGCCCAAGGGCAGGACCTGGCACTTGCCCTTGTTGAAGCTCATCCCGTTGATGTTGGCCACCGATCCAATCTATCCAAGTCTCTCTGCAGACCCTCCCTATCCTCATGCAGACCAACACTCCCGCTTAATAATAAAACACAAAAGTAGTGTCTCTCCTTACATTTCATAGAGGGAGGTTCAACAAAAGGTAACAAACTGATCTCACCAAATGAATACTAGCAGTTGGCCAGTCGGGGATTCCTCACTCTCCCAGTGTGCGTCACAGCCAGCTCACAGACATGGAAACAACGCAACCACTTCTACAACTGAAGCAACCGAACAGCCACAGCAGGTGTAACAGCTGACACCTTGGCATATTGAGCATTCACACAGTACACCAGAGTTCTGGATTCACTCCTTGCACCACTTCAGAGCAGGAGATTCATCTGGACTTCCCACGTGAGTCCAACCCGAGTTCTGTACAAGCAGCAGCAGCATTTCTTGTTCTGACCAGGAATTCCATCCTGAGAACATATACATCCCTCAGGAAAGAGTGGAGATTTCAGCTAAAATCTTCCATTTCTTCCAATTTCAAAAGAAAGCCCTGAGAATCCGCCATAACGACCCCACAGCCCCATCCTTCCTCTCTATAACAAGGTTGCAGATGACCTGTGGCTTCAGCATTGCCTCCACAATTAATTATTCCAAAGAGGAATGGTGAAACCAGCTGTGTGAGCCAGCACAGGCAGGACACAGGAACAACCCCAAACCCACGGATGAAATGCAAGGAGTCAATTTATCCCTGGTACCTCACGACCCGGGGGATCCTCCGTAGCACCTCCCGGGCAGAGGGACACAAGCGGGGACGGAGGCACTGCAGAGCTCAGTCCTTGCCAGCCAGAAAAAGGAGAAGAAAGAAGATCTTGAACCTGCTGCTTTCGCCTGTAGATATCAGGGATTTTCACAGTGTGCTTTGATCTTTCCCACAGCAGAGCAGGAATCTCAAGGATGTTCAGTAAGGTGCCCCTGAGCCTCCCCCAGGCCTGTGTTGTCTAAACGCAGACATCAAGCACACAAAACTAAACAACAATTTTAATATTATATATTATATTATTAATAATATAATATATTTAATAATATAATATATGTGGGGTTTGACACCCCAGCTGCAAATCACTTAAGCGTGCTTACAATCCTCCCTCGCCAACCTTCCCTTGTATTCCCACAACAGCCAGACGCAGAAATGGCCATTTCATCACAAGAACAAGTTGAAGAAGAAGCTTCAACGTGAGCAAAAACTGCAGCCCAACTGCAACTGCCAACGCCAGCGATGGCAGCCCACCTCTCGCAGGCGGGTTACCGATGGCTGCCTCCCCCGGTGCAGACAGAGGCTCCGATACCCCTTAACCCGGTGTGTCGTTATCAGCCTCACACTCAAGTGAAGAAGAACGAGGTGCCAGGGCTGGCAAACAAATGGGCTGTGACAGAGTTACAGACATGACACAGAATGCAGAGTGCAAAATCCGATTTCCCCCGACCGCGGCAGAGCGACGCGGAGATTCGCTCGCTGGTGATTTATACCTTAATTTTGCCCGATAATGTCTGCATTTGTCTCTATACTAGTTATTAGCTTCCCCAAGGAAAGCAAAAATCGGAAAGCTTTTGAAAACTGAGAGAAACGTTGCTCTCCCTTCCTCACCTAGCAGGCGTATTTATGGCATAATCCAAAGGAATAATTACTCCAAACGGTAGACCATCTCTCCACGCGTTCAGCATGAGGGTGTAAAGTTACAACCAATGCTAAAAATATATGTCCCGGGATTTACCACAGGACAGTCCATCTAACTTTGAGAAACCTGTTTTCTCCCCCCTCTCCCCACCTCGTTTCAAAGTTGGAGCTGGTTTTGCATTGGAAATTAGGAGGCATAGCCACACTCCAGAGCCCTCTCCCGCAGAAGAAATACCTTTTTAAATTATTAACAGCTGAAGCACTGGGCTAAAATCAAAAACGCAGTCTATGAGTAATACAAAGAAAGGTATGAAAGTGTTTACCGTCACAGAAAAATCTTTGGAAATCCGTAATTGGTCTATTTGTTTCTCTGTACATACACAGACGATACGGTGTGTAGGAAGCTTAGTGGCAAGTTTCTCCCTTTATTTGCAAATCATTAGCATTCCTCAGCGTCGGGGGTTCCCAGTGAAATAGGTTTGGCTGCCCCAATTATAGGAATCCCCACAGAATTCTCACTTTCCAAACAGTTGCATAAAATATTAATTACTCGTATTTGGAGTAAATGAACATAAGCTAATAAATTTACAAATTCAATTACCACGAGCTATCAGATGACATTTTATTTAATTGCTATGGATTGCCCTTTAGACATCATAATGAAATTAATAGAACATGCTGGTAATCGATAGTTACCGATTAATTGATTCGGAGCAGCTCTTACGAAGACTCTTTAACCCCCAGATGTCATTATTTATTATCTTATAATGCAAGTGTAGGCATACGTGGGGCAAATAGATACAGGACACATTTAGGAGTGCAGAGGTATCTGGCTGTTATACAAAGTTCAAGGTGTGGCGATACGGGATTTTGCATATATAGAGAGTATCTCACCCTTGAAGGTTAAGTATTATACTCCTCGTTAATACATGAGCAAGGTCTTCTCATGAGTGGAATAAACAGTCACCCTTCATGGGTGATCTACTTCATTTATTCAGCGAGGAATATTTAAAACATTCCACTTCATCCTCGTGTAGCTGTTGAGTGACTCTCTGCGCTTACGGAAAAAACATACGCTATTTAAATGTTTTCACACGCGCACAGGCTTTTTTGGAACCTGCACGCTGAAGTACAAAATTCAGAAACCAGTGGGAGTAGCACGCTCGATGCCAGTAGTATATAGAATGTTTGTGGTAACGGTAGCTTCCCTAAAACGCTTGTGCCCATCATTAGAGCACCAACTTGTCTCACCTCATGCCATAAACACGAAACGTCTTCCAAAGAAAGAGTCACACCCTGATCTTAGGTAGTTATATTCACAGATCGCAAAAGCAAAAAAAAAAAAAAAAAAAAAAAACTTTCAAAGG
>NW_020799479.1:38174-43365 GCF_003259725.1 Athene cunicularia | reverse complement strand
GAGGGCCAGGAGGTCTCCCCTCAGCCTCCTCTTCTCCAGACTGAACCCCCCCAGTTCCCCCAGCCGCTCCCCAGCAGACCTGTGCTCCAGACCCTGCCCCAGCTCCGTTGCCCTTCTCTGCCCACGCTCGAGTCTCCAGCCACTCCTCCCCAGGCCTGTAGCCCTGCTGGGGGTTGTTGTGGCCCAAGGGCAGCCCCCGGCATTTGGCCTTATTGAAATTCCTCCAGTTGGGCTCAGCCCATGGCTCCAGCCTGGCCAGATCTCTTTGTAGCATCTCCCTACCCTGGAGCAGATCAACACTCCCATCGTCACCAAAGGAGACTCCCATCACCAGACACTGCGAATCAAGCAGACCAATGGGACACCACTGGATCCACAGGTGGTGATAATTTTATCTGTCTCTCTCTCCTCTTTTCTCTTTAATGAATTGTATGAGACTCCAGTTAAAAACATTTAGCACAGGGCTTGCTTACCCAGTTAAATTATCCATTTAAGAAGCTGCCACTGAACACTGAAGTTATTCACTTATCTTGAGTTTCATGTTAATGAATCGTTAAACTGGATGGCTGGTGTCATTTCACCTTGATTCACTCCAAGGGTATCTCTATCTTGGTCTCCCAAGGGGAGGGAGATTGTCCTAAACAGCTCCTGCCAGGCCACAACAGCCACCTACCAAAATGATGGATGGGAGGGCTTCCCTGCACAGGGGAGATGAAATTAAGGCCCAGCCTACAGTTTCCTGCTGTCCCACTGGCAGCCTGGGTGTTCCGTTCCTCCCCTTCCAGAGATCTTAGCCCAGATGCTCTCCAGCAGAGAGTTTTCATGGCTCTGCCCAAACGATGAAGAACCAGAGCACGCTAAAGCTTGCCCCCATCCAGCAGGTTGGGTAGCTACATCCTGTGAATGGCCACGGTGCACGGCTGCGGATTTTTTTAGGCCTTCCCAGTTTGATCGGAAAAGCATTTAACTATCACAGGACCTCTCCAGTGTGCCGGTCTGCCAGTCCTGGCCCTGCCCGTGCAGGACAGCAGTGCACCAGAGATGCCTGCAAGTTGAGACCTGTAACAATTAATGATAAGAGAAGCGTTCCATTATGCCTTGTATGGTCAAGTTGTACCCAGCTGTGTAGACCTGGAAGTGTCCAAGGGGGGGAAATGTTAAGAAATTCTTTTACCAAACAATGTTTAACTTGGTATTTAACAAAGCCTGAGTGATTAAAGCCTACAGAGAAGAGATCCTAACCTTGAGAATAGACACATCCTGGCAGAATTGCTCAAAAAAAGGAGGATAAGAACGAACATCTTAGCCAGACAACAGAGCTGGGAAACATCCAAGGAGGAGAAATTGTCCTCAAAAGACTTGTGACCATAAAAGGGAAAATGGAGTAGGGGGGAAACTCCCCAAAAAAACACCGATGACCACCCGAGACCCGTGCGTGCGTAGTGTAGTTTTACACAACCAGCATTATGTAAATGTAGCAGACAGGCAGAAAGGGGGAGACTTCTTGGCAAACGTACGAATATTCACGTAACTTCAGGCTGAGTCTTAGAGGGCTCTTTGGAGACAGGGTTTATGGGAACACCAGAAATCTGGAATTCACAGAAAACTTCCCCAAATCCCACAGCAAACTTCCTAGGCAGGATGGCACATTGGCCAGGGTGAGCCAGGCTGGCGGGAAGGTCACATTAACCTACAGTGTTTGCAAAATTACCGCAGAGGTAAAGCACAAAGCTGGGTCTGGGAAACGATGTAAATTGAGTTTGTCTGCGCTGACAATAGCTCTTGATTAGAGGTTTCCAGAGCTCCTGAGGAGCTCGCAAATTCTTTCTTCTCCCCCTCAGTCACAGCCCACAGCAGGCTCAGGATGAGGAAAGGTCCACACACGCACATAAAGGGTGGAAAGGGGACATTAGTGCACCTCTCCGAGCCTGCCGGGTTGGGCTGCAGGCCCCAACTCCATTTTCACGGGGGCTGCACAAGGACAGAAGAGAGAAACAAACCTTCCAGCATCTCCCAAACTGTAATGCAAGGTCGTCAGATGAATTCTTCTGGTGTTTAAACAAAGCAAGTACCTGGCAACAAAACCCTGAGCCAAATTACTGTTAACAGTGAAACAATAACTGCAGCAATAAATAGGATATGTTGAAATTATAGCAGCCTGAAAACATTTACCCCATCTGACAATATACAGGCCAATTTAGCTCCTGGTGAGAAACATAATTTCTGTTTTTACTGTTATATAGAGATTCCTGCAAAGTAAAGTTGTCATACACATCCATAAAAATATATACGGAGCGAAGTTACTTCAGGGAGATGCACTTTTATCTTCACGAAATAAACTTTTTGCTGGGTGCTGGTGTCCTCATTACCTGGTCACGCGTTGTAACACCTTCCTAAGCCCTCCTTGTTTCTGGAGCGGGCTTTGGTTCACTCCAGGTGAAGGCAAGATGTTATCGATTAAGTACGTCGACTGAAATTACAGACTGTTCACAGTTGCTTATATTTCCGTTATTATCACGGGGTATTACAGCATACTGCCGTGTGGCACGCTGCAATATGTCACGTCTCTTCAAACGGTGGTCGCGATCCTGCTAAATGCTATTTATAATGCTGCATATGTGCACAACTTATGGCACCCAGCTAGGAGAGAGAACTTCCCGGGGGTGCCAAGACACGGTTAAGCCCTTGACCTCCTGCAACTGATCGCTGCCTCAAGCCAGGGATTTATCCAAGGCTCCTTCACTCGGGAACCCTCGGTTCTTTGGTGACGTGGAAAAATAACCTTCCCGTTTCGTGGCGAAACGTAGCAGCGTGTTTCTGCATGCATCCACCTGCCTGTTTCTTGCCCTCCGTGCAGATCTTTCCAGGTATCCTCCACACAACACAACGGTCAAGTGTAAAGAGAAAACAACAGATTTTGTCTGGGTTTTCTGTTAGGAAGTCCTGCCCCCACAAAACGTGTACTTTTTTTTTTTTGCTGCCATGGGCTGTAACTTGGACACACGGTGCTCCACCCTGTGTGCTTCGTGGGGGCAGAAGAGCCCAGAGATTCATACGAGCACGTAGCAACTGTGAAATACCAACACTCCGACTTCATGTGACCATGAGAAGCTCCCCCAGCTCCGAATAAGGAGCCCCTGTCCCACAGACACTTCTAAATCCCAGCAGTCCCCATGGTCGGGTGCACGAGCCCCAGGCACTGCGGCACCCACCTTTTACATACCCGAATCCTTGTTGGATCTAATCCTAAATCCTTGACAAAAGTGCTTCTCGTTTTCATTAACGATGAAAGAAATTCTGGAGCATGTAAGGATCCAGCAGGAATGTTACCTTTATCTCAGTCCTATCACCAGAAAAACTACAGTCCCGTATCTTCCTCCTAATAGTAAATATTTGTGCAGCATTTTAAAAGATATAAAACCACCACTTTAATGCTAACTATCATCATATCCAAAGATAAGCATTTTATCTACCACATTATTCCTGAAAATTGGTGGGGTTTGTTGGTTTGGGTTTTTTTTTACTGTTTTGATTATTGCAGGTATTAGAAACTCTTGTTCCTTCGGCAGTTTAAGGGATCTTCTTTTACGTTTGTATCATAATGTAGCGCTCAGCTATTTTTCCAACTTGATATCGTTCTTCATCTCAGCTGGCTTTATTACAGTAATACAGAATGAGATGGGATTGCAATCCGAAGTAATTCACCCCAAAACGAGTATATTAACAATAAGAAACAAGTACTGTCTTCATCTCCCAAGGGAAAAAAAAAAAAAAAAAGACACACACAAAGGGAGAGAAAGAAAAGTTAAATTTAGGAAATTTAGGAGAGATGACCTTGCGGCGAATGTCTCCTGCCCAGGACGTTTTAAAAGGGGAGGCATATACACCCTTTTGAAGCATTTACGACAAGTATAGTTCATGGCACTAGACATAAATGCCTAAAAATAGCACTAACAGGTATGGCTTCCATCACAAGGTGAATGTAAGTCTAAAATGAATCCAGAGAGGAAATACCAGAAGTCTTCTGAGACATAAATGCTAATATTTAATATTACTGCAGTAATCTGGCTGTCCCAGGCAGAGAGTCTCTATGTTAACGCGCGTTTATTTGTGAGAACTTACATGGAAAATAGCGCAAATCCTGTGCGCTGTAGCTGCTCTAGGGTGATTCTGGTTTAAATCGGTCCAAAAATCTACATGGCTAAGATTTAATGTTTTAGACAGGTGCGTTAGAAACGATGGTATCCAAACAACGCATCGTTTAAAAAAAAAAAAAAAAAATCATCTGTTTACAGCAAACAGAGGAAAGCCACATAGATTTTTCAGAGCGCTGTCTGTTCGAATCGTGCGTTCTGACACCTCCTTGCTGTCAGCAGCCCATCAAGCCCGCTCGTGTCAGCATCGTTGTGTGCTCTGACTTCCTAAGGCAGCATTACACGGGAGTTTTGGGCCTGCCACCCAGGATCGCATCACTGCTCCAGCCCACCCAACGTCCTCTCTGCAACGGCCAATAGCTGAGCCTCATAGGGAAAAATAATCCTTCTCATCCCGTTTCCATGTATAGTTGGTATGGTCTGTCATGCCTGGGAGGATGGAGGAACTTTTTTTTTTTTTCCCCCAGGGGCAGAATTACACCTCTAAATGTAAGACTTTGATGCACCAATTGCACTCTTAACTAGAAGAGCTACTCCTGTGAGTAGTGATCATTAGGCTGTTTAATCAGTTCAAACTATGCGGTAATTGTAATTCCTGCTAATGAGCAAGTATCTCGAGAATAGCCCTAATGTACAAGGCACACTGAGCCACTTCAAACTCCCAGGGACAGACGAGAGAGAGACCTGCAGTTAAGGAACTCATTAACGATCCCCCGTGCCTCCAGGACAGCTCTTCAGCCTCCACGGGACACCCACGCACCCCAACGCCTGCAACGGCGCTCTGTCCCGATCCGGTGTCGGAGGAGGTTTCGATATGAACCCAAGAGCAAGATTAAGACACAAACAAGGTCAAATGCCGTACACCCAAACCCGTTTTTATTATTAAAGAGAAGAGGGGGTAGTGATAGGAAAGAATGGGAGGAAAAGACAGAAATCAAGCAAGCATCTGGAATAGCATCACAAGAATAGAAGGAATCGAGTCGGAGCTGGGGCAGGGTCTGGAGCACAGGTCTGCTGGGGAGCGGCTGGGGGAACTG
>NW_020799479.1:16123-38124 GCF_003259725.1 Athene cunicularia | reverse complement strand
GGGGGATGAGTCTCTGGAGCCAAGGCCCCAGCGCCAGGCCCCGAGGGAATGGCCTCAAGCTGCCCAGGGCAGGGTCAGGCTGGCTCTGAGGAAGGATTTCTGTGCAGAAGGGGCTGTTGGGCGTTGGAATGGGCTGCCCAGGGCAGGGGGGAGTCCCCGGGATCCCTGGAGGGATTGAAGAGTCGGGCTGAGCCAGCGCTGAGGGATCTGGGGGAGTTGGGAACGGTCAGGGGGAGGGTCATGGTTGGGCTGGAGGAGCTTCAAGGGCTTTTCCAACCCAGATGATTCTGGGATTCTGTAATAGTCACCATCATGGATCCAGCAGCGTCCCATTGGTCCTCCGTCTTCAGTTCTTCAGTAGTGGGTGCACACCCAGCAAAGTTCTCTGTCACCTTTTAAACTCATCAACTGATTTACATTTAGACAAAGAGAGGCAGGTATTCCACCAACTCATTTCCATAAGCAATTGAGTCAGTGGTCCTGCTTGCCCAGCCCACCTTCGGTTTTGCCTCAGTTCCCACAGATCTGCTGACTTCACGCTTCTTGAGCAATCATCCAGCTTCTGGGGCAAAAAATGATCACTTCTTATCAGTTCTTATCACCTGCTCACTGGTGAAGTTGTTGGCAAGGCCTGCATGGCATCTGGCACACACAAAGTGTTGGGTTTACACAATGGAGCCAGTGATTAACGGTCCTTGTGCTTGATGAGAAAAACCTGGTTTCACTCAGTCCACTTCTTTGAGGTTTATCTCAGGAGTTTGTCAGTACAGCTGCAAGGGAGTGGGAACGTGCGTCCTTCGATACACTCCCGCTTCCTTGGGTGACATTCCTTAGACTAATTACAAAGGCCACAGCTGGTCCTCAATGAACATTCAAGGTATTACTTACACCACCCCGTGACCCAAAGCACACAAGCAAGCTTTGAGACAATCGTTTCATATTTCAGTCTCTCACATGCTTACATAGCAACAACTCGCTTTTGCCCAACACCTCCTGCAGCCCCCTTGCAAAAATTCTTGCTTTTCAGCAGCTTCGGTTAAGACAGCAACCCAGCGGGGATATCTCCCTCCCTGACAAAGCACCAGATCCTCACTCCATGTCCCATTTGCAGGGCTAGATAACCTCCAGTGCTCTCTGAGGTTGGACTCACTGAGCGTGTGGGAGATGGAAGACACAAGCCACCTTGGGCTTTGATGTCTCAGGAGATGCTAAATGACCTGAAAGCTGTCCTCAGGAGGAAAGGCTGCTGAGCCCAGACTAAGGGATCTCCAGGGCATCCAGCCATACGTCTCACCAGACCTCACCTTTCCTCAGGAGAGATGGTTCTCCCCACCCGGGGCTGCCTGTTGAGCTGAGCTCAGGGCACTGCAGAGCTTGGCCATGTGAAGATTTCTCAAAACCACGCACAGGGTCAGGAAGGGCAGCCAGCCTCTGCTACTTCAACCTAACCTTTACTTTCTCACTCCCGTGAGATCTCTCAACCACTTTTGTTGGCTCTTTCTTCTTCAGTTTCCTTTACAAGGTTGTTGGGTTAAAAAAAAAAGAACAACCTTATAACTCACACATTTCAGAATTTCTCCATTATTTGTAGATTTAAAAGAAGTGGGGGGAAAATGAACTATACAGTCACTATTTATCCCAGACCATTGTGAGTTTAACAGAGCCATAACATATAAAAATACTCAGGTTGTAAGTGATGGTGGCTAAAAGAGGAGGCTATAGCTCCAGGTCGCTTAGAAATAGGAAACAGCCCCGTCACTGCAGCTTCGCAGCAGGGTAACACCATCGGCGTTGAGGGACCTCCCCCCGATTCATGGTGTGGTAATTAAGTTTGAAAGCAAAGCTGGAAATTAGTCCGATGTGGGTGAAGTAAAACGTAATATCGTAATAGCGTTTGCTTTCCCTGCCAAACTTTTGTCGTGACCCATAAAATTACTTTCAAGATACTGCATTTAGTTGGTGTTTTATAGCAGCTATGAGAAAAAAAAAAAAAATGCTCTAAATACATTTAACGCTGACTTTTGCATTCCCCTCCCCTTTGTTCCTCCTCTCTGTTGCCTCGTGATTCCCTTTTTCCTCCACCTTCTCATCCTCGAAAGACTGAAATAATCATTCTTGAATTCAACGAAAATGCTGTGACGCATAAGAAAGGGAACTCAAAGCCACCTCTGTCGAGAGAGTCCAAAAACTCTATTCTCTAGTTTATTTTCTCGATGATATGAGACAATATCACAGTCAGCACAATAGCCTGGACAACCGCCACAACGTTCTCTGTGTCTTTGGTGTATTTTGAAAGCTTTGCAAGGTTATTTTACAAAGGAAGAGCATGGAAAAGACTTGAGGAATCAGATCTGACAACAGAGGGCTTGTGTATGGTCATAAAGGTTAAACCGCCTCTTGTTGACTTAGAAAAGTGCCGGCAGGGTGAGGATCGGCCGGGATTCCTTGTGTGACCATGGCATGAGGGCACTCCGGCAAAGATCCAGGAGATTGAGGTGTACACATGCAAGAAGTTTTAAGCTAAATAGAAAATGGGGAGACAATAAAACTTCCGGGCTGTGGTACCTCAACAGCAGCCTCACTAAACGGTTACAGCAATGACATACGCAGCCCACCCCACAGCCTCGGGCACAGCGAGGAAGAGGAGCCAAGGCCTGTCTTTGTCAAAAAAAAAGAGCAAAAGGTTTAACCCAAGTCCCTCAGCGGGGACAACCCCAGGCCAGGCCAGCGCAAGTGGGGACTCCTTGCTGAAGGGACACAAGGCACCCCAAAGTCAACTGGGAGTGTGACACGGAGGTAGCTAACCTCTGCGCTGGCTCTTCTTACCCTTTATCACCAACTCAAAGAACCGTGTTCTGAAATAAGTATGATTTGGGGTTTCTTCCTTTTTTTGACCCTAGGAAAGCAATTTGGTTACAGAACAAGAGTTTGCAGAGTAAAGGAAAGATTTACAAAGCTCCGAGGATTATGTGTGTGTGTGTACACACACATATATATCTGTATCACCTTACAAAACACCACACAGGCTGCTATGAAGAAAATTAACTCCATCCCAGCCAGAATCAGTTTATGGTTACATGTTTTATATGCATATACGTGCATATATATACATGTATGTGTATACACATATATACAGAGCGTGTATATAAATAAATATATTTACACAGAGCCCATACACAGACCAGGGAGAAAGTCAGGCTCTCTGGAAGTCGATCCAGAAGACTATCTTCTCTGACAACCAAAGTACAAGCTAAGGCTTCTCGTTTAGATGAGTCACATGTCTATAAACTATATGAATATTCAATAAATATTCCCTTAAACGTAACCGCCCTCTCGGGTTGCGGCACACGGAGCACCGGCGTGAACTTGGGCAACGTGGGTTTTCACCCCACAACCCACAGACCCGGAGGTGATCCCTCAGGAAGGTTCTTCGCCCCGCTGCTGACCTGGAGACGGGAGGGGAGATGCCCAAGCTCAGTGCCAGTGCTGTGTCACTGCCTGGGCCCAAATGCCACTGAGCAGCTCTGGCTGCACCCCGAGGCATGCAGGGAGAGGAAAATCTCCCCAGGAAAATGATGCAGGGGCAGAGAAGCCTCCCAGAACAATAGGCAAGGGAGCCATCTCTGCCACCTTCAGGGAAACAGAGCCTGGGGTGCACCTTCCTGTAATTAAACAGGCTCAGAGAAGTGGGTTTGATTATAATGAGTCAAATACTTAATATCTTAAGCTGGGTCTTAATAAACCCACTGTGGCCAGCCACTCAAACCAGTGGGGGAACCTGCTCAAGCTGGTGCAATCTCTCACACTTCAGTTTTCTGTCAGCTTCCTTTGCACGTCCTCCCATCCTTCCGCCATGCCACTGCCCGGTTTGAAATTATTCCTTCTGCAGAAAACCACCGCAAATTCCTTCCTTTGCCTTCAGCCCTTCTCCCTTTACACACAAGCACCTTAGTCCCCAGGAATAACCCCCTTCCAACACTAAGCACTGAGATACTCGCACCAGAAAAGCTTACAGCTTACATCAGAAATGTCATTTCCGAGCGGAGAAGGTAATGAGAACCACTGACAGGCAACGCATCTCTTCTCATGAGGCGCCGTGCCTGACTCATGACTGCTCACATCTACCTGTAAAGATGATATGGAGCGACTGCAAATGCTCTTCTCCCCGCGCTTCCTTTGCTACATCAGTCAACAGCTGAAGCATCACTACAAACACCAGACACGGTGGTCTGAGCTGCAATTTCATACTTCTCCTGGCAGTTTTACCCTTTAGTCACTTACATTATCAAATTCCATCTGTAAATACCTGCTCTTAAAGGTATATAAATATCACTTAGCTCAGAGGATCCACAAACACAGACAGGAACAAGCGATATGTCAGGCTGCATTGCAGTCGCTGGGAAATCGGGCCGTCTCGGAGGTAATTGCATCAGCTGCCTTGTGGCAGTGCAGGATGGTTTGGGAGAAGTGGAGTGAACATTCCCGACTCCTCACTAAGGAGCAGCATCAGGCGCCAAACGGTGTGAAATATTTGCAGCGGGCGGTGAGGGTAAATAAGGCATCAAAATATCTGAGATGATACCAAAGTAGTTTTTAACAGGAAAAAAAAAGTTTATTTTCGGTCAACGCACAAGAGTTCAAGAAGAGGCCAGCACGGTGCTCCTGAGTCGAGGGGGTTATCGCGGGGCAAAACCCACCTTTGTCTCCACTGCCTGCCAAGGAGATGTCAGCAAATCTCTTACTCCCACAGCAGCACCCAAACAGTCAGGAGCACGTCCCATCACACCTTCCAGATTTACTGGGAAAGCTCACCAGCTTGGTGCCAGGACCTCTCCACGCAAACCGAGGGCTCATTTACAGTCCCAGATTTCTGACCTGGTTTTCTGAACCTACACGAGAGACTGAAAGCCACCTCTGCTTCTACAATAACCACCTGGCATAACGTTTGGTGAGGGATGCCAACCCTCCTCCAGATAACGAAGGAATCGCGTTGGCAGATCGTCTGTTGAACGACCAAGATACCCACAAGTGTATTTTAACGTGCAGGGAAAGATGGGGAGAGTTTTCCCAGGAAATTTCATGCCCCTCGGTCCACACGGCCTTTACGCAGCCCAGTCCCAGTGGGTTCTCTCCCACGGGATACCCCCAATGCCCACCCCCACCCCCGTCCTGCTGTCAGACACCTCTTCAAACCATAACATGGGCTGTGGGCAAAATCCTGAGAGCTCATTAGATCTGATTTTTCAGGAGCTGTGATTCTCAAACTGACCGAGGTAAAGAGCAGATAACACTTAACCCTCCTACTTACACGTATACCTTTGTGGATTGGGTGCTTTTTTTTTTTTTTTTTTGTCTTCTCTTTCCAAGAGCACAAAAACCCACCCCAAAACAGTCTGAGCAACATACGTAGTGATAACCACAACTCACGCTGTCCACGTCTCAGTTATAAAGTAATACAAAAAGAGAGAGATGTTTCTAGGCTGAAGCATCGTTTATCGCTGTTTGTTACATGAGTTGGAGCTGCAGTGCTCCTGTTTATAGCATTTTCTCCATTTTTTATTAAATACCCTAAAGACAGGATTATTAGTTTCCTCACAGCTTTTATACCACGCTCATGACTACACTAAGTTCTCCACAAATATTATTCAGTTTTATAACAACCAAGGAGGCTAGAGGCTGTTAGCATCTTTGCTTCACTGAGACAGAGAGATGAAGCTGAAAAATTGACTTTATTTTGGGATGTTGCCTGAGCTGCCCAAGATATAATTTTTCAAAATACTCCAGTATCACAGACTGCCTTGGGTGTTTGAATCATGGCTCCTGCAAAGTTTAGTTAAAGCTCCTGGAACATGGCACTTCAATTAGATCCTGAATTCTTAAATCAGGACACACGCCCCAAAAAAGGAGAAAATACCCATGAAAGGCAAGTTTGAAAAAGCTTTCCCATCATCCCATTGAATACAGCAGCGCTAAGATGCCAGAGCCCTGCTAACAGACAGCCCCACACATTGCTCCGGGACCTTCATCCCGCTCACCCACCACAAAAAAAGGACAAGGATGAGGTGGCCCCACAAATCCTGCGGGGAGCCAGTCCCAACACAATTCAGCTTTCTACTGAGGACATGTTTCTGCATTAACTCCTTAGTCGGTGGAGAGAACCAGGCACTTGGAGGGAGTGACTCGTGACCCTTTCTAGCTGTTATATTAACAAGCTCTCTGCTGACTATAAAGGGATCCTAGAGAACCCTATAGATTGTTGCTGCTAGTCCACACCATAGGTATCCTGTGTAACGAGCTGCCTAGGCAATTTATAATCCATTAAAAAAAAAAAAAAAAATTCTAGGGATGCCTACTTTTCTCTATTATAGGGGGAGACTCAACAGCTAAATTTTAAGGGGCTGGTAGAGTTAGAGGAGACAAAACCCACCTTATATCCCAGCACATGCTGGCCGGAAGGCAACTTTGTCTTCCAGAAAATATTCACCCTAGCGATTTTTAGGTTTTGAGCATCTCTAATGCCAGGTCTTAAAAATATATTTTGGATGTAATCTCCCAGGATTTGGGGGTCTGTCACAATCTAGACTGGAAGACCAGAGAGCCGTAATGGTTCTGTGATGCCCTCAGGTTAAGTTAAGGTGAAACAACACCAGGCGACAGGTTAAAATGTTTTACTTGAGGTAGAAACAGCTTAAATTTGGGAAGGGATAATAAGTGATGTGGCCTCTTGTAAATCTATAAGAACAGAAAGAAAGGAAAGAAAAGAAAAAGAAAGGAGAGAGAATCAAAGAATCCAGATCATAAACCCAGGATTCAACGTTGTCTCAGGTGTGGTAATCTTGGGTGGTGGGTGCACACCCAGCAAAATTTTCTATCGCCTTTTAAGCTCGTCATCATCTGATTTGCATACTAGACGAGGAAGGGCAGGTATTCCACCAACTGATTTCCATGAGACAGGGAAAAGGACGGTGAGCATGGGTTCTGCATGTGCATTGAGAGGGAAGGGGGTGCACCAACCCCCTCATCCAGTTGAATTCATGGTCAAGCTCACCCCGCCACCTTTTCTTCTCCCCCAGTTTCCACAGATTTTCGCTGACTTCCTGCTTCTTGAGCAATCATTGAGCTTTCTGAGGCAGAACACTCACCTCTCTGGTCATTATCACCTCTTCAAGAGCGAAGTCATTAGCATGGTTTGCATGGTATTGGGCTCACACATCGGAGCCAACAATTAACAATACAATTCCCCCCTTTGAGGTTTATCGAAGGAGTTTGTCAATACAACCTCAAGGGAGTGGGGATGTCCATCCTTTGATACACTCCTGCTTCACTGGGTGACCAACCTTAGACTAATCACCAAGGCCACATCTTGTCCGTGAGGTTTTCTGCGTTGATGAATGCTTGAGGCATCGATTCATCCAGTTCCTTACAGGGCCTCACTTGATTCCCCACACCGGCACACCGATTCCTCCACAAAACAGGCTAAAACTCTGAGTTATCAGCCAAGGTGAATGAGAGGGAAGGCTAAGACTAACCCAAGGCGTTTCACAGGTAGTTACTAAATCCACATTGGGCAAGAGGAGGTAGGTAGCCTGGCCCTGCACTCACTAAAGGTGATACCTTCACCTCCGGCCCACCTTGATTTACAGCAACCTGTAGCAGCTCCTCATCGCTGAGGTCTCCGCTTTCCCCAGCCTCATGCCTCTTCCCTGCTGACTCCCCCCCGGACTGCCCACTCTGCCCCGCTATCACAACCATGGCCCTGTTCCCACTCTGCTGTCCTTATCAACCCCAGTGCCGTTGCCCACGTCCTTGGGCAGCTGACAAAATGGGTGGCGAGCAGCCTGGCTTATCCCTTCCCATGCTGTCTGGGAGGGACACCAGCAGGCTCAGGCCCCTGCTTCTCACGCGTGAAACCTTCAGAGGCTCCACCTATTCAAGCCTCATACGTTAACATGGAGACTAATTCCCTGGGAGAGCTTCATACTTATGTCCAGAGTAGGTATTGCCACAGAAACAACAAAATCCCATCTGCAGATTATTATTAAATGGAAGAAGGTTTTCCTCCCACCCCACCAAAAAAAAAAAAAAAAATGCTCATATGCCTAAATCATTGAAATAGTCAATAAAAATCCAGCCTGCAACACGCATTAGGCTCAAGAGTTTTAGCAATCAGTTGAAGACTGATGAAGTTACACATGGCTGCAGTAAGATTTTGTAAAATGAACGAGCGAGTTCAGCTCGGGAGTGATCTTAAGGATACGCCGCACAGATAATCCTTTTCTCCTGCACTTGCCACCCTAGCATTAAAAAAAAAAAAATAAAATAAAGACAGACAAACCAGCCAAACTTGCCTATGCTGACGACGGTTAAACATTTTCTTGTCTTTTAACTTCCGTGGGCAAGATATAGTCTGGCAGGGGCAAATCTCTCCTTTTGCTGCAAGAAAAGGTTCATCTCCTCTTGCTCTCAGTTCCCCTGTTCTGTGCTGGCCAGCTGGACTGACAGGGATCCGCCGCTGACCGCACGTTTCCTTTGAGCAGTTCAACTAAAACAAGAGATGTGATAAAAAAAAAACCAAACCAAAACCTGCGGGCTTCGCCTAACATTTGCCATCGTGAACACAACACCCAGACTGAATACTGTGATTTATTTGTTCCGTGTCCGTTGTTGTGTCTATTAGACTTGGGTCTTCCAAGCCTGCCTGGCAGAAACTGTTACTCCAGATTAACGCAGCGATGGGGACAGGAGGGACTTTCACAGATGGTTTTAAAGGCCCCGCTAGCAAACGTGGGAGGTAACAGGGTAACTTTGTGATACAAGAAAACAGAAAACCCGAAGCCGTTCCGCTGTGTGGCAACATAGAAAATGAAATTCCCTCAACAGGGAAATTCTCAGGGCAAAGCTGCTCTCCGAAATGATTAATAATTCGCTATAGAGAGTTCCAGCGTACGCAGCGAGCGAGATCAGGGAGTTCAGCCTGAGATAAACATGTTTTGACTGCAGAATGACTATCGTGAACCGACAGGTCAGCTCCAACTAGAGCTGGGGGAATACTGCAATAAAATTCCACGAGCGCTTGTTTAGATTTGTAAACAAAATCACCTCGGTTATGTTTACACTCCTCTTTGTGAATGTTTCTAGCTAATATTTCCCCACAATTTTTTAGGTTTTTAAATAAAACCAGGCTGGTTTCCCCTCTTTTTTTTTTTTTTTTTAAATTCCTCCTTCCCACCAAAATGTTGTATTTTTTAATTCCTGAATATTCCAGGTCGACACTTCAGGTGTGGAACTGCCAGCTGGAGGATGGCACTGCCACGATGGGGACGGCAGCTGGGTTTCACTGGTCCACACTGGGACTCCTGTCTCTGGCTGCTCTGCCCACACCTCCCCTCCCAGCTCCCAGGAGGGAGGCAGTGGAGATAATTCTCTCAGTCTTGTGGTCTTGTTAGGTGAAAAATAAATCACTCACCGTAGTTGTGGTAGTGACAAACTGTAGTAACTACGGGGGAACATGAGGTGTTTGACACGCTGGTGTGTTAGCCCAAAATCCACCTCATTCTCAACACCTTATGGGCAGGATGAGACCTTTTGGAGATTACAGACCATCAAGCTGCCCTTCCCTCAAGTTAAGCATGAGAAACCAAGGTGTTTCTGGAAAAAAATAGGAAATAAAATATAAACCTGCCAGCACTGTTCAGGAGGGATTTGCTGAGACTGGCTTTGGTTAGTACAAGGACGGAGGGGCAGGGGGGGAAGAAAAAAAAAAAAAAGATGCCACTCAAACAGCAGCAAAGGAGCGGGTTCAGCTTTTCAGCTGTAGCTGGCATCAGAAGGACAAACGCTAAAGGTCCTTTGAAGCATTTTTGCACCTTCCTCAGGCTTGAGCTAGTGGGTTATTAAATAATGGTGAGAATATCCACAGCTGATACCAACCACCCACTGCTCAAAACGCACTGATGTGCAGGGACATCCCAGTAAAACCTTCTCCCATTTCGTTCCATCCAATTTAGAGCGCATGCTATACCCCAAACGCCGCCTTATTATTATCACTTCCACGTAAAACACGGATATTCCCATGTCCACAAAGAGGAAAGGATTTATTTGGACACGGGGAGATGAAATCCAGCAACTTTTATGCTGGAGCAAGCGTCCCACCAGCAAAACTCCCATCCTGGAACGACCATACTTCCAGTAACTGCTTATGGGGACAATTCCTCGAGATCTCTTTCTTTTTTTGAGTAGCTTTCTCAGCTTTTTTAGCCCTCATCCTCTTGCCCCTTCACTACACCTTTTCTCTCCCACCCCGTCCCCCCCAGCACTTTTCAGAATTTAGGGGGGGTTTTTTTAGCAGATAGAGCCTCTCAAATTTTCAATTTCGTGACTCTGGCCTACTTAAAGCAATAATCAAAACACGGTACTGCGAATGGAAATTATACAGCTGAGCTAAAAAGCATATCCTGCAGTTGCTAGATGTAGCTAGGGACAGTTGTGAGCCATCTGTGTTCTTCAGAGTTACACGAAACGCTCTGACACTGTATTTGTTCACCAGTTCCAGCGACTTCAACCTAAATTGTGTCAGCACTTAGTTTTTGGATGCTCGTGTTCCCCAGCATTTCAGTGCCATTGCTCCTGGCAAGTCACGGAGGTGCCCTGTCGTGAGCATTCGACTCGCTACAATTATTTCAACGTGGTTAAGAGGTTATTTCAGACAAGTTTACCACTTGTCTCCACCTCATTTATCGTAAGAGACCTTTCTGTTTCGAATGGAAACCACAACTTCGTTTCAAGGTCTCATGTCAATGAGGCTGCAGGTGACATCCAGCCAGGGACAAATTAGGTGCTGTTTTATTACTAGCATGGGGGAAAAAAAGCAACATGGCCCCAAGCCATATAGATGTGCCACCTGGGTTCCAATAGGAGCAGCAATAGCTTTTTCGACACCTCATACCCCATTTCTGGCAAAGCAGCACACCAAAGCTTTGCATCCACCAAATGCAAACAAGGCTGGGGAAGGGCCTGGAGAATCAATCCTGTGAGGAGGCAGGGAAGGAGCTGGGAGTGTTCAGTGTGAGGAGGAGGAGGCTGAGGGGAGCCCTCATCCCTCTCTGCAGCTCCTGACAGGACATTGCAGAGAGGCTGGGGCTGGGCTCTGCTCCCAGGGGATCAGGGACAGGACAAGAGGGAACGGCTGGAAACTGCCCCAGGGGAGGGTCAGGCTGGGCAGGAGGAGAAAATGTTTCCCAGCAAGAGTGGTCCGAGAGTGGAAGAGGCTGCCCAGGGAGGGGGGAGTCCCCATCCCTGGGGGGGTTTCAGGGCCGTTGGGATGAGCTGTGGGGGATGTGGGGTAGGGGAGAACTTTGTAGAGTCGGGCTGAGGGTTGGACTCGCTGATCCCGAGGGGCTTTTCCAACCTGAAGGATTCTGTGAAATGAGAACACCATAGCTTTAACTAGTGCTCTTTAAAATGGAATTAAACAGTCCAAGATAAAGTAACACTATTATTAAGGAGCGGTTTGAGTGAGCCAAGCTGCAAGGCCAGGATGGTGATTGTAGTTTAGCTGTCATTATTTTCAGTTCCCGGAGACGTGCATACGCGTGCACCCGGCTGCACAGACACGTCGGCCTCTACTAACAGCAGCAGCAGCTGGTCCTGGGCTATAGATGTTTGCTTACGGTGAATTATAGAAACCGCTGTTTTCAACTTGTAAATTTGAGAAAAGTCAACCTTGCGTCAAATATGACAGCAAGAAGCATCTGCCACAGGGTCAATCAATTGCATACGCTTCCTCCGCATTAAAACCAACCCTACAGAGGCTCATCCTTCCGTAGGGAAGGAAATCCTTACAAGCTAAAACTAGGTAGTGACTTTGATGTAGTACCTAGAGCCGATTAGATGGTTTGGTTAAAAAATTACTTCTCTGTGTTGATTCGTGGTGAATCTAAGCTCTCCGGCTCACAGGCATGCAATACTATGCGAGGAAGAATTAAAGAATGAACATCTAATATCACCACAGTTTTTTTGTAAAAACCCTTTTCCCGGGAGACTTCAGATCAGATGTGCTATCGGAGTTTCACCGAGGCTTCTGCTTTCGTTCCCTAATTTTCCAGCTGGGTTAACTAGGCAGGAGGGGGGTCAAGTACTTTACAAAAAAAAAGAAAAAAAAAGAAATCACACAAAGTGTCAGAGCCACAATCAAAAGCCAGGATCCTCCAAACACCTGCTCTTTCGCTGTCACCACGCTATGCATTTCCCAGGTTTTAGGTTTTATTTGCCTCTTATTAATCATAAGGCTGATTATATTTCTGTTTATTAGTACTCAGTAATGGCTTTCTCACTCTTCCACCAGCACTGAAGTGGCATTTGGCATTCAGATCCCTTGATTCTTGCTGCTGTTCTGAGCGGTCTTTACCCGACTAGGAAAATAATAAAAATAAATAAAGAGCAGAAGTTTTCCACATCAACCTTGCAGAGTAGTGAGCCACTGCATGCCCTGCACAGCTGCAGAGACTCACATCTTACAAGATTTCTCCTTCCAGATCAGGCTGAAATATGAAAGCAGAGAAAGAAGTGCCCTTCAGATACGTTCTCATAGTAAAAAAAAAAAAATAAATAAATAAAAAAAAATCACCAGCAACGCTACTCAATTGATTCATTCTTTAAACAATAACAGCACTGTGCTGCACCCAGAGAAGTAATGAACTGAAAAGCGTATCTAGAGGCAGAACGTTCTGCTGGTTAGTGTCAACGGTTCGCATTTAAGTAAAGAGAAATAAAACTCTAACCGCTGCCCAGTCCCGCAGCGTTGCCGTCTACCTGCGAGCGCCGTTCATCACTCGCACGCTGTCTCACGGCTCATTTTAACAATAATTGCTTATCGGGCTGAATGCAATCAGCAGAAGGCCCGATAATAAGGAGCAACCACAATAACGGGACAATGACTTGGCTTTCAATAGAGCCTTTCGTTTCAAAGGAACCCCCCTCACTCCTCCCCAGGCACTTGAGTGCCCAGCCAGCCCGCAGCTCGCACCGCGCTGATGAGCCCACAAAATAGTCTCCAGCGCCGGCTTTGCGCTTTGCAAAGAAATTTGTCATCAGGAACCCTGCTAATTTGCAACGGCAGCCCTGCCTTCCCTGGGTTTCCCCGTACGGGGGAGGCAGCTGAAGGCCAGCTGGGCACGGGGCAGAAGTGGGGGGCACGACGCTAGCACAGATGAGGTGCAGGCAGCCTGGCCTGGGGCCTGCAGGGAGGAAGCCCTGGGGATTCACCAGCACCAAACACAGTTTATCATCCACACAAAGCTTTTCCCCCCCCCGCCTTTTTCTTCTTCCCATAGAATTAGCCGCGCACCAATCCACTACTGCGGAAGGCAGCGGGCGGCTGGCACCCAAAGAGGGGCCATGGCCACCCCAAGCATGAAGCACCAAAGCTAAAAGCCCCCCCCCCCGTACACACAAGATGTCCCGTCGAGGCTCAAAGAGCTCCAAGGGGCTCCGTGAGGCTGCGCCCCGGTGCTTTGGGACTTGCCCCAAAGCAGCAGCCCCTACTCCAGCACCCTCCAGGGGCTCCCCACAGAGAACACCCCCAGGCCCCAGCTGCCAGGGCTCATCCTGCCCCGTCAGCCGTGCACGTCTGGAAGGGCCGATTCTCCGTTTCCGTGCACGGGCTGTTGTTACCCAGTGAGCACCTAATAGGATCACAGCCACCCCCCCGAAGTGCCACACACCAGCTCATCGCTTCTTAGGGCATTTGTCTTTCTTTGTCCTAATGAAACATCTTTGCTTTTTAACATACGATTTTATCCGGCTACGGGTACCACACCTCAAAGTCTGAGAAGAACACCGTAAGAACAGCACACACTACGCTGAACACAAAAGAGTGCAGGAAAAGAGCATCTGCCACCCTAACAACGGCTTGAAATCATCCTTCTCCTATTTCTCTAGGTGCCCATATGTGACACAGCAGTAAAGCAATACCACGGTGAAGAATTTGGCTTCAAAGCCCAGACTCTGTCCTGACGAACTCCACAAGAACCCACCTGACATAGCTTCCCGCTGGCTTCTCTCAGCTCACGTCATGCTCTCTCCCTGCTTGAGGCCCCCATTTTAATAAAACGCCCATAATTCAGAGGAAAACAATAGAGAAGGAAAAAAAAACAATAAGGTAAGATTTCTCTTGACAGGTCTCCAAACCATGAGATACACAAATATAGCTTGGCACCCAGGGACGCCCACTTGCTCTCTTCCCTGAAATCCCAACCCAGGAATATTCACAAAAGCTTAGCCCAGGTAGGCTTGGCCGAGGGCCATTTGGGAACTTCAGCATTATTTTTAGTACTGAGGACTGCGGAGGTCCCAGTTACAACTTGGAGCGTGCAAAAACCCCACGCTTAAAGCTACGTTCAGCACTGCTGAAACACGGCCTCTATCCGGAGCTTCAGAGATCTCCTCCACTTCGTAAACAGCAGCCACCCTTCCCTGAAAGCTGACATTAACGCTGTCTGAGGAGTTACAAAAGAGACGGCTGTAAAGGCTTGAAGGCTACTCGCAGAGTGCTCAGGGCATGCGAGTATGTAATAAACACATTTACCAGTACTAATCTTATTGCACTGTGAATACACTCGTGTTACACAGTGCATAAAAACGACAGCGGTTCTCACTACTTCATTATATCACAGCAGCATGAATCCATTATGGTATTATTATTTGGAAGACAAGTAATTGGCCATGTCATTCTACACTTTGCTATTTGAAGCTATCAAGTATGAACTTTTTTATAGTCCTTTGACATTTAACAAGATGCAATGTTTTCATTTATTTTTTTTTAAAAGGCTATAAAAACGCAAAGCGTAAGAAATTGCGGCCTCAACTGTTGATTTGAATAATCTATCCTGAACTTGATATCGAATTCCTTCCCTCAAAAGATACATTAGATGCATTATAGATTGTGCTAGTAAATTCAGTTGTTAACCTTGGGGGAAGATACATGACCTCGCATCAATTTTTGTAGTGTTGCTCTGAAAGACAGCAAAAAGATGAAATATAAAATGCCACATGGGTTTAACTTACAATCTGAGCGTACACTTGCATGGTTACGGGTTCTTCCCTACAGCTACGGGTCCAGTATTCTGATAAAGTTATCTTATAGAAAATATAATGTAATATACCAAATAACTTTTTGAGACTTTAAAGCATGTACCGATCCCCAGCATCCTGTATTTTTCCACGCATCTGAAAGCTCTAGCCGAGACAGACAGTACATTTACACAGTAAAAACATCCTCCAAGGTGGAGAAAATCCCCCTCGCTGCGCCAACCAGCAAACTTTCAGCCCTCAAGCATTCATGTTTATACCCAACACACACACACACACTGAAACTAAACCTAAATAAAAACAACCTTCTGGGAACAGAAGCCCAACCACCAGCTTTAAGAAATTTAGATTGAAATCCCTGTGCCACCAGAGAATTTTGGTCAGACGTCAAGTAATGCAGAGTTTTGCCGGTCAGGGTTGCCCCAAAAGATAACATATACGCTTCCCTCCCTGGAAGGGTTCAAGGCCAGGTTGGACGGGGCTTTAGGCAACCTGGGCTAGAGGAAGGTGTCCCTGCCCACTGCAGGGGGGTTGGAACAGGATGGTTTTTATGGTCCCCTCCAATCCAAACCAGTCTGTGATTCTATGGTTTTTCTCAGCAGTCTTTTTAAGAGACTGCTTTTTTTTTTTTTTTTTTTTTTTCCAGGCAGCACTCATTAGGGTTGCAACAAACAGGAAGCTTACCTGGCAATTAGCCAAATGAATTTAGTGTTTTACTTGCTAAAATATTTTTTAAATTAACAGAAGTTATTAATCTTAAATCTTAAAAAAAAAAAAAAAAATAAATAAATAATAAAGACAAATTTCAAAACACGCTTCTAAAAAGCTTGTTTAAAGTTCCTTCTTCGGGAAGATGCTCAGTTTTGACAAAATTAACATCGCCTACTCAATGAAACAAGTTCCTAAAACATTTTGGTTTGCCGATATTTGAATTCTTGAAAAGTACATTTTATCCAGGATGCATTGCAAGATGTTGCACCCAGTTCCCTCTTGGGAAGCACCAGGGCCCCCCCGACACGCGCAGGGGCCGAGCTGTGTGCTCACAGGGGTCACTTCACCAAGTTTTAGCCTCTATTGCTGAGTTCCTCACCTGCAGAACGGAGTTACGAGCCTCCCGACCTCTCACATTCTCACATCACAATGTCAGAACACTCCAAAATATTTATGTTTTACAGTATCCAAAAGATATGCTTTTTTTTTTTTTTTTTTTAAAGTCCTGTTTCAGGGTTCAGAAGCAGCCTTTAAAACCTGAAGCACAAAACAACTCAGTAAAAGCAAGCATGAGCCTGGCCAGTACATTTCCATAAAAAATATTTCCATACACACACATAAACATACAGACAAGCATTTTCCTCACCGAGAAACCATGCTATTTCCCTGTGTCAGGCTCCTTATTTTGTTTGTAATAAGCTTGCTTATTTTCTAGTCTCAAAACATTTTAGTTGTATACGTTTATCTTGCACTCATCAGTACATTCACTGAAAGAAAAAAAAAAAAAAACAAAACAAACAAACAAAAACAACCAAACACTGAAGCTTTCACGAGGCAAAGTTACATCTGCTTAAATAAAAGGTTGCGAGTTGTTTTAGCAGAGTTTTACACACGTGCTAGTCACCAAGCCGCCAAAAGCAACGCCAGCAGATATCCCTGGTATCGAAGACCAACACACGGAATGATAACTATTTTTTTTACGATAACAGCACACGACCGGGGGCTCCCCGGAGGCCTCAACTACCCACCGCCCTCCCCTCCAAGCTCACAGGCCCATCATGCCCCCAAAGCACCAGGTGCCAACACCTTTTCCCAGAACGGCAGGGAAAAAAAAAAAAAAAAAAAAAAAAACAACAAACAACCCAATAAAAACCCCAGACACTTTTCCAGAAAGCAGCAAACGCCTCCGCTAAGACACAGTTACCTGCAGCAAAGCCCCATGGTAGCAGCAGGCCTGCGGCCGCCATTTGTGATTGAAATGAGGGCCGGGGCCTCCCGCCGGGCCTCCCCCCTCCCGAGCCGGCCTTGATGAGGAACACACGGCCCCGCTTTTATGAACACCTGTGTCTAAAGCCCACAAATAATTAGCTTAGCCTCCCTGTTTCCCTCCAATAATGGTGTAATTTGCCATGCCTTTCAGCCCCGGGACAGCTGGTGCTATTGAAAATCACCTCAGGATTAGGCCGCAACTCCCGGCTTCCCTCTTCGGGGGCTTCTCACATCTCCATGGCAACACACTTAGGCTGCAAATTATCACCTCTAATAATAACGGGGAAAGTCTATCTTATTTTATTCCGGTTATATCCATAATAAAAGACAAAGCGTGAAAATTGAATGGAGGTCTCGAAGCTGGGAAAGATCCTTGCCTGGCCCCGGGAAGGAGCAGCGTGAGCAGATGGAAGGGCCTCTGGGGTGCTGCTCGGAGCTGGGGGTTCGCTTGTACCTGGGTCCAGCTGCGTTTGATGTCGGAAAACAGCCCTACAACCCCGTGCTGGGGCCTGCAAAGGCCACCGCCCCCCACCGTGCCGTGACACGGAGGGTAATCGCTCACGCTTCGGCTACGGAGAGCCACGCAGGCACGCTCCCCTCAGGAACCCCTCAAATACGGCCCCAGGGCTTCCCAGCACATCGTGGGGCATTTGGGGCCACGCTGACAAAAGCCGCTGCGTGACAAAGCCTCCGCTGTGACACACGGGGAGCATTCTCCTCAAAGGAGGAAGATGCTCCTCTCCCCCTGTCCCTCCTGGCTGTCAGGAATGAAGAAAAGGGAGGTGGCCCAAATCCCACAGCGGTGGGTGGGAAGGTTAAGTTTTGCCTGAAAACGCCATCTTTCACCCCTTGGCGTGATGCTGCGAGCAAAGAGACGGGGAAGATCCATACCAAGGCCTCCCCGGTAGTGGGTCCTCCTATCCCCCGGTACCCCAGCAGCTCCCTGCACACACCATCACTCGCTGGCACTCACACACCTCTTCTTTTAATTTATTTTTCTTTTCAATAGACTCTGGTTAGTCACAAATACTGACATGAGCTTTGACTTCGCAGCCATTCTTGAAACAAGACATCTACAGACAGGAAAAAAAATATATTTTTTTCACCTTCTCTTTTCAGAGAAAGCTCCACATCCCCCAAACATCAAATATACGCTTGGTCACTGAGCCGGTACAGAGGGCTGCTTCTTCCAGCTGAAGGGAATTTGCTCCCAACAATCACCCTGGGGGAAATTCAAGACTCTCTGCTTCCTACATTAGTGCAATTGGCAGCACTTGACAGCGTAGACCTTACATATTTGTGGAAAGGCACGGAGTAATAACAAAAACCTGGGAAATAAATACGTATTTAGTGTTACATTAAAATATTTCCTGAGCGGAATTTCCTCTGCACTTGAAGTTTGGTGATAAAGGCAAGAAATTAGAGGGGATAGAAATGTGGCTTTTACCTTCCTCTGAGCTAATAAACTGGGCAGGACTCGGAGGCAATACTAATGCAATCTGAGATTGCTCTGAATTACTTCAGGTTCTAGCAATTTAGGAAATGAAGGGTGGTCAGAGCTCATGCGTTGGAATAGCCTCCACGTGACGGGGAGGGTGTTCCTGGGGTGGAGGAGCCCTTGGACCTGGGAAGATGGGGGTTCAGCATGCCTGTGCATGGATAAGCTGCTCGGGTTTGATCAGCCACCTTTGACTACCACAAGCTGGAAGGAAAAAGCCTCATTGAAAAAATCCTCTATAAGATATCTGAGGGTACATAAATGCCTTTTGCTTTGCTGCTGAGTAACCCCGGGGCAGGTCAGCCACAACTCTGAGCAGCATCTTGCACCTTGGTGAGGATCCACGGAAATGTTTGACCACGCTGAGAGGAACGGGGCCACCAGAGGCTTTGGCAAGCGGTAAATCCTGCCTAACGGCAAGAACCCCTTCAAAGTTCACACCATGTTTTAGTAGTGGCCACAAAAAGACTTGGGGTTGCAGGGGAGGAGGTAAGGGTGAGTACCTCTGCGTTTGGGTGAGGGGCACGCAAAGATGAGTGACCAAACCAAATCCCTTGGTCAGATGCTGCTCTCAGGACAGGACCCAGGATGGTCGAACAGCACTGCAGAGAGACGTGGCGGTGACAGGAGGGGCCCTGTTCTGCTGTCTGGGACAATCGCTCGTGCTGTCCTTTGTACGATACCTCGGATCTGCTCAGCTCTAAGTTGCTTGCTGGAAGGGAAAATCCTACTCTGCCCCGGGAGATCTCCCTTCTTCCTTCAACTCCCTGCATCAACAGAAAACATCATTTTTCCTCTCCCAGTCTCTCCCTTACTGCTGGGTTAGTGGGCTGAACTGGCTCACTGAGGATGGGAAATGAGCATTCAGGCTGGCAGAAGGCAAGACTCAAAGTGCCCGTTGGGTACAGTGTGAAGCCTCACCCTTCCCAACTGTGAGAATCACTGGGCCCAGGCAAGCCAGGGACGCGCCGGAGCGTCACTCTCACATCCCTACAAAATGACAGCAAAGGCACAGCGAGAGCTGAAGCATCAGAGAGACGGCTCCTACAAAGCCAAATCCGAGCGCAGTTTTGATAAACCCCCTTCATAGCCAGATCATTTGGTTTTACACTCAAAGAGTCCCAGAACTCCTCCCCATGTTTAACAGCCTCTGCCGCTGGGTTTTCCCCGTATGGTCTGTGTCCAAGTGAGGACACGGTGCAGTTCTGAACAGCAGTGGGGAGGTGGAGAGGAGGCAGTGCGAAGGGCAAGACACGCTCGGGGATGAAGGCAAACCGCAGAGATCATCAGAAAAGTCAAGTGCTTAAATTCCCATCACCCCCCTGACCAGAGCTGACGTGACAGTTAATTCATGCAAGCCGGTGACTTTGGCTGCACTACGGGGGTAATGTTTTCTCAAGGATGAAATTTTGTCCCTGTGTAACTCCCGTAGTGCATTCAGGGGGAGACGGCAAACTTCAGACAACGATGTTTCTCGTTTCTTTCCTCTCTTTGTAAACATCATTAACGTGTCCGGCAAAACTATTTTCAGGCAAAGGCTTTATCGAGTTCAGAAATCTCCATCCCCTAGGACCTGTCTCGCCTCAGGAAGCAGCCGCTCTTTTTTTGCAAAGTTGTCCTTGTGCTGGCACAGGGAACAACCTCCTCCCACCCTGGAGAGCTTTCTCCGGTGCAGCCAGGCAGCAGCTATATGGCAGGGAGGCATTTACCACAGCCTCCCAAAAAACTTAAGGGCTCCCAGTACCAAAATGACCTTAGGTGGGCTCACTGAGGGCAGTACATAGGGTGGTGTGAGCTGTGCTTTGGGATGACACCACTGTGGCATCTCCTCACCCTGGTGTCCTGAGGACCCTGATCTTCCTCCTCCTCCTCCCCCTCACTTGCCTCAGCCAGATCAATATCTTCCCACTTTGCTGTTGCAGTTGGGCCCTGAGCCCTTCAGGTAACTATTAGGCCAGCTCACAGCCCAGAACGGCCACAGGAATCATATCTGTGAAGAGCCAAAAGCAACTCTTTGTCGACTTTTAGGAATTCGACACCTAGGATAGGCGGCTAAGCAGCTCTAGGTCTGCTCAGTGGAGAGCAGAATGGTGAACTGACGAGTTTAAATGGGGTTTTTAAAGTGGATAGGCTTCTCTTCCACCACAAGATGTGTAACCATCAATATCTGAAAAAAAAAAAAAAAAGTTCCAAACACAATTTGTTTAAAAGCAGATTTATAGAAACACCTAAAATCAGCTGCAATCAAGAGCTCCAGGACTGTTACTCATTTCCGTCACTTCAGCGCTGGGGTGGTGAATCACTTGGCACTTATCTTCAGGATTAGATGGGGTTTCTTTATCTGCTTTTACGAAATTTGATAAAACATCCTTAGAACATTTAATTTGATTTTCCTTCTTATCAGATTGGCCTGGGACTGCGTGAGCTTTCCCCTTTTCAGAAGCTAAATGACCTCTCGGCAGGGCGTCCTGCAGCATCTTCTGGCTGCATCTTTGTGCCTCTTCTTCCACCTCATCAGTTTGGGGCAGATTTGATCTTGGGGGAAACCAAAACCCAGCAAGAACAGGACTAATTCACCAGCTCATCAGAAACATTCATACCTAAAAAGCAGCATTAGTGCTGGTTCTAGAAGCAAACCTGAGAGGGAAATCCCCTCCTGCACCCCAAGCAGGTGGCCTCATGGGTGCCATACACAGACCAAGGGAGACCCTCATCAAGACCCAGCTTCCACGTGGCATTTCCTGAGCTACAGAGGTTCCTGGCACTTCGTGGGAGTCAAACAGATTTACTGGTACTGCTAAAGCCAAAAAGAAAGATGCCGAAAGCAAGAGGAGGTGATGTCAGAAACTGAAGGTAGAGAGAGGAAGGCTGGGGGGAAATCATCAATCCAAAGTTGGCTGAGGTGAAGAAGGATGGAAAAGGAGAAGGACCGCTCTGTCTCAGGGAAATCTGGGGTTCTGCTAGTTTTCATAAGTGACCCACAGCCCCCAAAATGTGAAAAGACATTTCTATACAAATCAAGGTCCAACTCTAGATGAGCTTTCAGTTTAAAAAGGAAAACCAGAAAAATCCTGGCTGCTGGGAAAATATGATTCAGAGAAATTGTGCAATACCCAAACTCCATTTAGCTGTTAGAAGGCTATAGCTAAAAAAATATAGAATTAACAGGCTTGAGCATCTGGGAAGACCAAATGGCTTTAAAATATACCATATTGTTGCTGCACTCATATCAAAAGCACTTTGAAAGAAAATAGACCTTCAACAAGTCAACCTTTGAGCCGAAGCATCCTCCCTAGCGTGGGAATCATAATGTCAATGCTGTGGTGCGACCCATGAGAGAACGGCCGTGCAGTTAAGATAGTTTGCAACTTTGAAAATAAAATGCATCGAGAAAATAAACCGGCTTTGCAGAAAGAAAAGCAAATTTATCAGGGTT
>NW_020799479.1:11888-16073 GCF_003259725.1 Athene cunicularia | reverse complement strand
CTCCTCCAGCCCCACCATGACCCTCCCCCTGACCGTTCCCAACTCCCCCAGATCCCTCAGCGCTGGCTCAGCCCGACTCTTCAACCCCTCCAGGGATCCCGGGGACTCCCCCCTGCCCTGGGCAGCCCATTCCAACGCCCAACAGCCCCTTCTGCACAGAAATCCTTCCTCAGAGCCAGCCTGACCCTGCCCTGGGCAGCTTGAGGCCATTCCCTCGGGGCCTGGCGCTGGGGCCTTGGCTCCAGAGACTCATCCCCCCTCTCTGCCCCCTCCTGGCAGGGAGTTGCCGAGGGCCAGGAGGTCTCCCCTCAGCCTCCTCTTCTCCAGACTAAACAACCCCAGTTTCTTCCCTTCCATCCATCCTATGTCCTGGTGCACCAGTGGTTTGTCCCAAATCCAGGTCCCACTGCTCTCCTGAGGGTAAACAGTTTGGACAGCTGGAAAATGTGGTCTTGAGACTTTATCTGTGTAGTTTAAGAGCAATCTTGTGTCTGGACCAGGGAATACTCCATTTCTCCTAAAATCTGAAATAATATCACTGGGCCAGAAGGAGGGAAACTTAATAAAAAATGACCTGGCATTTGAGGGACTCTCCTGGGAAATAAGAGGAGGTTAAAATTCATCTTCCAAAACCAGACAGAAACCGGCATTTACCTTAGTGCCAGGAAGCGCTCTGGTCCTGCGATTATTTAAGACCATCACTTCCAGTCCTTGCTTTTTGGGAAGAGCCGGTACCCGTCCTCACAGGGCAGAAAGCTGGCTGTACATTGAGTCCAGTCCTCGCTAAGTTAGACCTGGGAGAACAAGGCAAGCCAAAAAAAAAAAAAAAAAAAAAAAAGGTTAAAAAATGGTGTCTCTTCTTTCCTGAGAGAAGCCTGGAGGCTCAATAAACAGAACAAGGTGGAAACTGCCTCGTGTTTGCTTTTCTGCTCTTCTCCAACGGGTCTCCCAGGCCAGCAGACCGTGTGTGAAGCGCAGAGCTCCAGCATCTCTCCGTGCCTTTCTCTCCCTCTGTTCAACAAATCAGAGGAAGCGGAGCTATTTGCACTCACGTATTTCGGCCAGGATAAGGAGATCTTTGTATAGTGCGCTAGTCTAAAGATGCATTTTTGTCTTGCATTCCCTTCAAAAATGCTGCTTTTTTTTTTTCTTTTTTTTCCAAAACATTTAATGAGTTTTAATTGATTTTCACACCACCTCTGCATTACAGCACAGTGATCTCACACCGCAGCGCAGCCACCCCCACAGACCCTCAACAGCCTCGAGGACTGAAGGCATTGCCTGCACTGCTCTCTGGTGCGTGACCTTCTGCAGCTCATGCTTTGAAGCCATTTCCACTTTTCTTTATGACTGGAAACGTGGGTTTTTTTAAAAAAAACATCAAAAGACAGGCAAATAATGTGTTCAGTCATGAATTATGTGAGTCTGGTGTACTAGTGGCTTGGCTATCCTCTCTCTTCAGCTTGTCCTGCAGCCTCCCACCTCTGTCTGGCGAGGTTCCTCCAAGCCCAACCTGATGCGTCAACCCACACGCGAAGCACGTATGCACGTGGAAGGGTAAGTAGAGTGACCCGCTCGGTTTGTCACTGGTTGGATATTGGTCCCATCAGTAACTAATCAGAGATCGGTGCTCGTGCCTGAGAAGCGAGTATTCCAGTTGCTCTTTGCTGTGCGCCTGAGCCCTTTGCCATCGCCTCCATCTTTGCACAGCGCTGCGGTAGCACCTCACCTCCTCCGCCACAGTTCCCTTTGCCTCCCCTGCTCCTCACGGCGCTTTCTTTTCTTTTATAAAAAAAAAAAAAAAATACGCAGAGACCTCACGGACCATTAAACTCCTGCTAATCTGATTCTAACGATACACTTACCTGCAGGTCCCTTATTAATGGCAGATTTGTTTTCAGGAAGGGGGTTCCAAAGCAGCTTGGAGATTGCTGATTCAGAAACTAATGAGCCTACTCCTTTATCACACATCCTGTTCTCCTTTTTATCTGCATTTCCTTGGTATTAGGTCTCTCCTGTTTCTGCAGGGAACGTGGTATCTAATGCCATAAGCAGCTGAGGAGGAGTCAAGCTCCAGGTTTCCTTCCCGGGTTCTCGGAAACCAACCTGCTGTTTGCCTTTGAACAATTAATTTCTCCTTTCTTTTTTCTCACTATCTTTCTGTAAACAGGACAGATGGTTTACATGGACTTTCAGGAAACCTTTGACAACTCCCTCATGAGATGCTATTAAGGAAGTTAAGTAGACATGGGGCGAAAGGTAAAGTATTGTCATAGAAACTAGCTAAAAGACAGAAACCAAGGAGTATGAATACATGTTCAATTTTTTAATCTGATCAAAAGCTGCCAGCAGAACTGGCCCAATATTTTTTAAAGAGGACAAAAAAAAAAAAAAAAAAAAAAAAACCCCCACCCAACAACCTATTGGAAATGCCAGATTCAAAAAAAAAAAAAAAAGAACCTTTACATTGAGAAATATTATTTTGCAGAAAGTGTTCTTGTTGATATAAATACGTGTGTGTACATTTTGTGTGTTTGTGTGTTCATTTATATTTACAACCTGAAATCAGAATGGCTGTTTCCTCTCAGTTGCACACATGAAGCTGAATAAGAACAAGATAAATAGTTACTTGGAAATAGTCCCCAGGAAAATCAAGAGGATATAATCATTGAAAGATTGAGGCATGTGAAGTCATCATGACGAGATCATCACTGATGCCCAAAAAGTAAATTAGAAAACTTCACAAACCATCAGGGAACGACCTGGAGCATCCTCCTTGTGCCGAGGCAGCAGCAGCTCTGCTGGTGGCACTCCCGGAATGCTGCTGCTCGAGATTTTGGTCCTCAAGACCTGCCAGTGGCAGAGAACCATCTCGGTTCCCCAGGAACGCTCATCCAGGACCTCCGAGACACCTCTGTCACCCCAATCTCCAGTTTCACCCAGGCGATGTCATATCCCAGCCACCCATTTTACCATCCCGCCAACTCTGGCAGAAGCTGCACGCTTTATGCACGGCGACGGTTGCGTTTTCCTGCGGATCATCGATGAGGAGTACGTTACGCAGAACGCATTTCTACGCAACTCCAGGAGAAACATTTTCTTTAGAAGAGAATTTCCTGATCACAGCGATTTTCATCTACTCAATAAAATAAATTGTAATCTAATACTGACTAAACTGATGCTGTGTATTGCTGGGTTTGATTGAAATAGCCTGTGGAATTGCAGCGTTATGAAAATTTAAGTAAATTCTCTCAGTGTGGTTGCCTGTGCATTGTTGTAAGGTTTGTTGGGTTTCTCTTTTATTTTTATTTTTTTTATTCTACATTATATGGGATGAGAAATAAACAATAAGATGGCAAGAACTGCAGTTGACCCAAAGTGTTTCAATTACGGGTAAGAAACCAAAAGAATTAAAGAGGAACTAAAGTGAACGAACCACATAAATGTCGATGAAGATTTGGGAATTTCTGCCAATTACACTGTGCATTGGAAGACCTGACCCATAGCATCCACACAGCTTGCTGGATGCTATAGCCCTTATTCCACCAAAAACAACCCCCCCCAAAAAAAAAAAACACAGTTCAACTAAAAGTCTGTGTTCTGTACAAGCAGGTAAAATGCTATGGCAAAAAAAATAGGGCAGAAAATAACACTGGAAGTGCTGAAGGACTGTCCAGAAAAATAGTGGCTTGCCCTCAACTGGAAAGCTGTTGTATTTTGGTTTTGGTTTTGTTTTTTTAACTGAAGCAATTCAGAAGAAGAAAGAGAGGCTTCTTGAGAGTCAGGAAGTGAAAAGATTAGAACCAGGGACCCGAACAAACAGATATAAGCTAGAAATAAGGATGTCATTAATAGCAAGTACAAGAGGACAGGCAGCAATTTGCAGAGAGGTAGAATACAACTTTCCTCACCTCAGACATCTAACCTACACGCGTTCGAGCGCGTAATTCAAGCTCCTACGCAATCAGCAGAGCCGCGTAGCTCTAGGCAAGGGGATCCCAAGAGCCAAAGTTCAACGGTATAAATACACTGCTAAAAATATTCTCCTCTTTGCACCAACCTTCTCCTGGTCCCCAGGACCCTGACACCGCAGCGACTGCTGTATCTGCTTCATGCGCTGCACTCAGGACAGTCTGGGGTTTAATCTGAACCACCCCGACTTTTTTTTTTTTTTTTTTAAATTTC
>NW_020799479.1:6760-11838 GCF_003259725.1 Athene cunicularia | reverse complement strand
CCTTTTTTTTTTTTTTTTAGTCTTTTCAGAGTTAAAAAAAAGCTTGTTAAACATTTTGAGAAAGGCAAGGAGCACTTCACATGAGACAATTTTTTTTTTTTACCGTATTGATTATGGTAAAGGGAGGTGGGAATTTTTTCCCTCAAAAAACAGACCCTTTTTCCAACAGAAAGAAAAAAAACGGGTATAAAATGCTACCAAGGTCTGCTCTGGAGTCAATAAGAGCGTACTGGTACATTTGACAAAGAGCCTTATTACTACGTTGCCTCTTTTTTCCACTTTTAGTCAAGTGTTCATTAAAGTTGGCTGAAAAACCAAGAATCCTGTTCAGGCAGACGAAAAAGAAGTTTGAAAGCACGTCATTCTGTGAGCCGTGAAACACATGAAGCCCGTTTTCCCGGAGCTTTTCATTCTGAGCAGCTTTCTTCTTCATGCTCTCTTTGGTTTCTGATAAGGGCTGAAGGCTGATGGCCATCGTCTTCCTCCTACAGACACACTTGGGCTCTTCTCCTCCATCCGAGCATTCCCACCAAACCAGAGCAAAAGCTGTTAGGGGTGAACAGATGAACAGACACACAAAGTGGGATTTTCTAAATTATCATAGAATCCTAGACATCATTATGACAATTATCATCCAATTATCATGATTTCCATAGGAAATCAATGTGTCTTTTTCAGAAAATAAATAAATAAATAAATAAATAAAAGTTAAAGCTTTGAGTTTGGGGGTTGGTTTTGTTTGTTTATGGGCAGATCCACCCCAGAGGAATGATGGGACACAGCTGTGAAGATGAATCTCTGTTACACCTTTACCCAGGTCAAGATCTTAGCGTGAGGTCTCTTACATCTAAGACAATTGCCCCAGCCATCTGGTTAATGACTATACTGAGACAGCTTTTCTATATTGACACAAAGAAAATTCTCTGCTGGAAAGCCGAGATATTTATATCTATAAACAAAAATAAATAAGATGACAAAAATCAAGGGAATGCCTTTCAAAATTACCTCCCCCCCAGTGTTCATATTAACTCCTCCTTTGCTTTTTACAGCCACCACAAAGCCCAATATACTAACGCCTGGTACCATTATTTGCCCGAATACTCTAATTTGTACAACTCAGATTCCCATTCCGTACAACACACGTCAGCTCCACACACATCCTTTTCCTCCTGAACTGATAAGCCTGCCTGCTGTGATAGATGCAGCCACATAACTAAAAGGAGATGTCATTTTGCCTGATGGATATCGCAATTTTAAATATAACCAACTGTCCCTGCCCTGTTAATCTTGTAGCTACAGTTCATTTCAGATTCACAAGCTGAAAACGTTCGGGTTTGTGATCTTTTTCCTGGAGAATTTTGCCACGGTTGCGATTGTTGTTTCCCTTTAATCTAAAATTAGTTGCCTGAATTGAGAAATACACGCTTTGCTCTTTGTTTATGGAAAAACATACCATTCGTGTTTATATCCTCTTTATATTTCCCCAAATCAAAAAGTGTTTCAAAAACTAGTCAAGGTTGCTAAGTAACAATGACATTTACAAAACCTGTGCTACACTTTAAAGGTAAGGACATAATGAGAATATTTAAGACTATCATAAATTTTATTATAAGCAAACAAACCCGTTATTCTCATCAAATGAAATGAAATAACTTCAAGTCTGTTCCAGGGATTTAAAAGTATTTTTTTTTCTGGTGTTCGGTGCTGGTCTGTGAATATTTCTTGTGAAGTGATGCAATTAGATGCAAAATCATTGCTCTGATTAAAAACGTAGCTGTTCTAATTCAACAGTTGTGGCTGTTCTGGTTTTGTTTTAATTGAAAGGCGTACGATTAAATTGAATGCTGAGAACAGGCTGTTCACGTAGGAGAGAAGTTTCACCCAAGGAGCCTTCGACCACAGAGAAAGCAGCCGCTCGGAAGGCGCGATGGGCGGCACCCGCGGAGGATGCTGGGGGTACCCAGTGCCCGCATCCAGGTAGGGCTCAGCAGGACCAAGGAAGAAGGTGCCTGGAATTAGCGTGTGCGTGGCCCCATGTAGAAAGCCAGGAAGAAAACCCTGAAGAACCTGTGCTTCAAAACCTAACAGCCAACCACCACATGCCTGAATACACACATGAGAAATCCCCTTTTTGCCTCTTCCCTCTGGCAGTGGGAGGCGAGGTGGAAGGCAGGTCCTACAGCAGGAGACACGGAGCTTCATTTTGCTTTTTCTCCTCAAAATTCAGACAAGAGCCGTCAAACGCTTCCACAACTTCCCCAGCTGCACACGAGATCAGCTAGAGAAGGGCACGGGGCAGAGCTCCCAAGGCATCTTGGAGCAGAATTACAGCGAGGAGCTGCAAACAAACGGCAGCGGTTTGCTGCCGTCTCGCTCCAGGAAGGTTTCCGACGCAGAGGCAGCAGGACCCACGGCATCGCAGGCGATGAGCAGCTCCAGCACTCGCTGCGTGTTTTATTCATCGCCAGGTAGGAGCATCGCCGGTGGGGCAGCACCTACGATGTCGTAGGACTGAAACCTCTCCGGAAACGGTACATTCCGGAATTCTGGCCCCAGGATGGATCATCACAGCATCCAAAACAGAAAAGTGGGAAATGGTTATACTTGAATTTGCTTGTGAATTTGAATTATGCTAGAATTCTGGGTCTTGTTCCGAATGCCTTTTTTATTTTTATTTCAGTGTTCTGACATCCCTGCCCGCAAGCCAAGAATTTCTTCCTAGCCACGCTTCCCTGAGCTGGAGGCTGCTGGATCCCAGCACATCACTGCAACAGGGGACGTTGAGACAGGATATTAGCAACAGATTCATCGCAGAAAGAGTGGTCGGAGAGTGGAACAGGCTGCCCAGGGAGGGGGGAGTCCCCATCCCTGGGGGGGGTTTCAGGGCCGTTGGGATGAGCTGTGGGGGATGTGGGGTAGGGGAGAACTTTGTAGAGTCGGGCTGAGGGTTGGACTCAATGATCCCGAGGGGCTTTTCCAACCCGAAGGATTCTGTGATCACAGCAGCACACAAATCCAACAAATATCTGTTGAAAGGGAACTCTGGAGGTCCCTGGTCCCAGCTCCTGCTCTACGCAGGGCTCTCGGCAGCAGCGAGGCCATCAGCTGAAGCTTTGCCTAGCCAAGCCCTGGAAACCTTCAAGGACAGACATGCCACCTCTTCAGGTCTATGTCACCCTCTTCATCACTAAACATTTTCCAATATTTGAGCTGAAGTTCCCAAGTGACGATTTGCGGCCCCTGCCCTTTGTTTGATATCTGACTCCACCAAGAAGGCTTGGTCTCGAAACTGTCCTTCAAGTGCTGGTGGGCTGCCGTGGGATCACCCTCCTCCCTGTCGTTAACTCCTGACCATCCTCACCACCTGACAAACCAAGCAAAAGCAGAAACTTCATTTCCCTATGGCTCTTAATAGTATTTTGGTGCAAAATTCAAATCTGTAGTCAGGCAAAGGAAGGTAGTAAATTATTGCTGTGAGCCTAATATTTTCTCCCAGAGGAAAGTTATTTCTGCTTGTCACCTTTATTATTTCCACGCGCTTCATAATTCAGGTATTGCTGTTGCTCATTATGCGTAACCTTGATTGATCATTTATACTAATTTTAGAAACAATAATGAAGGCAGCATGTTGGATACTAATTGATGTTTTCTTGCAGTAATGAATGGTTTGACATCAGTTCTGCACGCTGGCTGTTCCTGGGTCAAGCATGAGGTAAAAACCCAAGCGGGGTCTTATTTTGTGATGCCAGGCAGCATCGGGGTCCTGGAAAAACACAGAGTTATGGCTAATGACACCCGTGAGCCACCGTTAATATCTTGCTTAGAAGGTTTTCATTAATATAGCGTGTTCCTCATGGGGCTGGGGAGCAACTCTATTGTTTCGGTGAGGCCATGAGGTGGTTGCTCCCATCCCCAAGCTGCACGCGAGGGCTCAGCTGTGCTGTGGCAGCTGTCCTGAGCCCGGCAGGCCAGCAAACAGCAGCAACCCAACCCTCCAGGGATGCCCCGATTAGTGTCCCAGGTGGTTTTATGACCTTGAAAACACTCAAGGGCTTGGTTCCCACTTTCTCTAGAAAGTGGCTCCCATCAGGCGGCAGAAGCTGATATCGAGAGAGGGGTGTGTGCTGGGTTTGTGAGGAGGGTGTTTGGTAGCAGGGGAGGGGGCTACAGCGGTGGCCCCTGTGAGAAGCTTCTGGAAGCTTCCCTGGCTCCAAATCGGACCCACCTCTGGCCAAGGCCGAGCCAATTAGTGATGGTGGCTGCACCTCTGTGATGATGTATTTAAGAAGGGAAACCTGAGAGAGACTGGGAGGACTTTGACGGGGAGTTAGAGGAAGGACGCCTCTGCCAACACCGAGGTCGGTGGGAGGAAGGAGGAGGAAGAGGGGGTGATGTACCGGAGCACGGAGCCCCCCTGTATCCCATAGTGAGAGGGCAGGGCCCCCCATCACCCATGGGGGTCCCTGGAGGAGCAGAGATTCTCCTGTGGCCTGTGGGGGACCCCCGGGACTCTGTGGGGAGAAGCAGCCCCCGCTGTTGTAGGTCGGTGCTGGGAGGTGCAACCCGTGGGGGTGACCCACGGCGGAGCATCTCGGGAAGAATCATCCCGTGGGGAGGACTCGGGCGGAGAGAGTTTGTGGGGGACTGTCTGCTGGGAGAGGAACGTGAGGTGGAGCAGGGGGAGGAATGCAGGAGAGTGATTCCCCCCAGCCTTGGAGGAAGGAGCAGCAGGACTGACTGCACCCCCCGTCCCCTGCACCACTGGGAGAGGAGGAGGTCGAGCTATTGGGAACAAAACTGAGCCTGGGAAGAAGGGAGGGGTGGGGGGAGGTGGTTTTAAGTTGTTGTAACTCTTCTCACTGTCCCATTCTGTCTGCCAAGTGTCATTATCATTAGTGCTTTGAATTAGGGATGTTCTCCTAACAAGTCTGTCTTTTGCCCATGACCATACGGGGTGAGTGACACCCCCCACCGCCCTCTCCCCCTTATCTCCATTCCTGAACCTTTGGATTCATTTTCCTCCTTCCCTGCGCTGGGGAAAAAGGGAGGAGTGAACGGCTTGTGGCTCTCAGCTGCCC
>NW_020799479.1:4506-6710 GCF_003259725.1 Athene cunicularia | reverse complement strand
TTTTTTTTTTTTTTTTTTTTTTCCTTTTTGTCCCCAGCTACATCCCTTGCTGTCACTCTCTAATAATTTGCCCTCCAATTATTGGGTTAGAAGAATTGATTATGAACTGGAGTTGCACTGCTTTGGGGAATTAAGTTACTTAAAAGGTTTGATGGGATTGATTATAACCTGTCAAGCAGCACAGCTGCCTGGTGCAGGAACACGGTCTGCCCACAGAAATGGTGTGCGCCTTCACCCCCACAGCAGGGAGGAGGAGTTGCTTTTGCCACCGTTATAATTCATAAGCGCCTCGTGGAAACCCTCCGTTCCTGCCCGTGGGACCCCGCCAGCAATGTCTGGATTCTTCCAGCACAGGCAGGACCGAGCCAGGGGTTTCTGGTTTCACAGCACCCATGCCAAAGAGCAGCAACACATTAATTTCTCAGCTATTCCAGATCTCTGGAGCGGGTCTATGATCCCAGCTCCGACTGCTCCTCTCCTCGCCCTCCGTAGCACCCACAGCTGGCCACGCTCCCGCAGTTCATAGCCATTCACCCCTGCTAACGGGGTGGCAACGTCAGTCCTCAGCCACTGCACTCCAGGGTAGAGATCAGAAAATTAATCCACTAATGAAGACGGGCGAGCGCGGTTTGTAAATAAGGTCCCATTTGCTGTGCCAGCTTGATTCATTTCACTGTTGCTTTGGGTTTGTTGGTTTTTTTCTATGTCATATTGCATCCCCAGTTAATCCAGAGGCCTTCAAAAAGGCCGATGCAATTCAGGGATTCATCACCTGCTTCCCCCAGAGACGGGAAGGTGTTAATGCCTTTCAACTAAGCAAGGCAGAAGGAAACCTCCTCTGGAATAGCACACACAGCTCAAGTCCCCCCCAACCATGAGAGGTGAATTCAGACCTGTGCAGGTGCAGAGAAGGCTCTTTTATCATGCAAAAGAAAACTCGAAAAGTATCACTTGTGAGGCCTAGCACTGGCAAAAGCTGAAAGGGTTTGGCATCCTGTCTAAAACACCACTGGGGGTGAGGAGAGCTCGATCAGGTAAAAAAAAAAATAAAAAATGCCGGTGCAGGAGCCTGTGGATATAATTAGAAAGAGACTCATGTAGTGTCAAAATAAGGGAGAGCTTTCTTGCCATCAGAGCCAAGAAGGCTCAGGAAGAGGCTCCTAACAGCAGCCACGTAGCCAAGGGAGTAACCTCAGAATGGAGTTCACACCACCGAGTAGTTTGAGTTATTTATCCAGCCGTCAAGACCCACCCAGTCCTGACTCACACATCCCGGTGCCTTCTGCAGCAGCAGGTTCAAAAGTGCATTTTATTTGCAGTGTTGAATTTCAGAAGGCAGAAATCATCCTCTTATTGCGTAAAGCCCTGATGAGGGTATTCATATCGTTTTAGATATCTGATTTATGAGCATGAAATAGGCACCTCGCTGCCCTACCAACGCGGTCCCGCAAAACGTTTCGAACCACTTTAGTTCCATTAATCATACAGGGAGCGCAGCAGTTCTCTGAACGGCTCTCCATGTAACCACTTAATTAACTGAAATGACAGATATGTGCCAGAAACTGAATCTGGCTCTAAATCCAAGTTTTGGATTAAAGTCCTTTTTCCAAAGGAAGACATTTCTCTAATGCAAACGTGCAGGAGCTGATAAAAAACTGCAGGAGAGAGGACGTACACAACCCAGCCTCGGTCAGGCTGCGCAAAGCCACTACCAGGTTATTTGCACCGAGCTGCTGATTTATTATCTACACAGAAAATTTGGGTTTCAGTATCCCAGCATCACCTCTAATAAGTAGGTATCAGATTGAAGAAAGGTGCCACCACCGAGCACTGCCAGAAGGCTCCTCTGTGACTGATTTTTCTTAACCTAGCTCTATATAAAGCAAAGCTACAAGCACTGTGAGAGAAGTTAGATCAACTTCTGTAACAGCAGAGGGAAGCCCCACTGCGTTTCTGTGGCACACAGGAAGCGGAAGATGGGCAAAGTCTCTGAAAGGATTCAGCAGATTGAGCTTTCAACCAGGATATGTCATATAAAAAGTTGAACTGGGAAAAAAAAAAAAAAAAAAAATTAAAAATGAGCCCAGGGAGAGCCAGACCAAGTGCTGTTCCTTTGGTTAGAAAGGACAAGCATTGCCCAGGGCTTATCTCAAGTGTCACCTTATCTCCAAAGTGGTGTAAAAAAAAAAAAAAAAAAAAAAAAA
>NW_020799479.1:0-4456 GCF_003259725.1 Athene cunicularia | reverse complement strand
AAAAAAAAAAAAAAAAAAAAAAAAAAACAACAAACCAACAAAAAACCAAAGGATGGCTTATAGAGGAATCTGCATTTCTTCAGCCAGGTATTTGGATTTAATGTACTAAGGCATCCAAACCTGCTCAAATGAACAGCAGGCTGCCTACAAATCCTTTGGACATCATTTATCTCCACGTTTAATTTAAACTGCTACCATCAGCCCGTCATAAAAAGACCCGAGGGACACTGGCCCACAAACTGAATGTGGTCCTAATCCCTCCGAACCAGATGGCGTGCAGTTACACACCATATAATCCTCCTAGTTTACCTGGGGGTCTGTGCCAAACGAGAGAGAGAAAACTTCCATCTCTGCCTGTTTTCCCAAGGCTTTGAACAATGCCAGCTGTAGATAAATTTAGTTCCTAATATTCCACGATATCGTGTTATCAGATAAAGGATTTTCATGTCTACGGAAAACAGCACAGGCAAGACTGCTCTATCCCCCCCCAATCATGAGATTTGATAAAACAGTTGGGTCACATCCACCGTCCAACGGCGACGGAGATAAGAGCTACAGCTTCGAGCGAGTCACCTTGAAGCTGATAACAGCACTCGCAAGGTTCCTTTGAGTATCAGTTCAGCGCTAACGAGTTGGAACTAACAAACACATGCGGACGGACGAGCGTGGGATATATCTCTTCTCCCCCTAACCTTGGGGATGAAGCGGGCAGGATTATGGGTGCTGCATCACCCACGTCCCCCTTTTCAGCAGGAGCCACATAGTCCCAGGCAGGGAGAGCAGCCCTTGTGTGGCAGAAATATTTCTGACCTGACTGAGGAGGAAGGGAATAAGAACAGGGGGAAAGAAAAAAAATAAATAAATAAATAAAAGCCACGTCTCAAAACACCAGCCCCAAGAAAGCCTATCAAGATGACAAAGCAAAGCTTCTTGGCACACTTCACACTCATCTTCTTGGCTACCCCACTGTGTGTGAATCATGGGAAAAATGAGAGTGCCTTGCCTACGAGATAACCCCAGGGATGGTGGTTATTGTCAGAGGCAGCAGCCCTCCAGTGTTTCACTCCGCTTATCAGACCCAGCCAACATCAGCCATCAGGTGCCACCGTGAATCATTTCCTCCAGCCGTGCCTGTTTCGGTGAACCACCTACAGATGACTCACGGGGTCTGCTCCAAATCTGGTAAACAGAAAATATCCTCAAAAAAAAAAAAAGTTCTTTCACTATTATCCACCTTTCCACTCCTTGTGCCGAGCGCTGCCAGCCACTGAGTTGGCCATCCGTATTTGAATCCTCTGTCTGGGGCACACAATTGCAAGGAGAGATACTGCTGCTAATGAGTCAGAGGCTGGATAAAATTAAAGCTCTCTGAAAGTCTCCTTTAGCAAAGAACCTCAATTTAAGCCACATAAAGTATAGCCAGACCCCTGGCAGCACAATGAACTTATTCAATAAAATAATTGCTTTTGGCAAAACTACGGTAATAACATCACTCCGGCGAAAATGTGTTTATAGAGCCATCTTCATAGATTACTCCCTTTCTGTCACAGAGTAATCGGCTGGGAGAGATCAAGATGCTCACAGCTTCGGCTCCCTTGGCAGCACAGCCCACACAGGCAGGGGAGACCCGGCAGAGGACAGGAATAAATGACACGGGACCAGTCTCACGGGGGAGGAAAGCGGGCCCTGCCTGCGCCTTGTCCCAGGACTGAATTTCCCCACAGAAAAAAAATTAACTCATGGACTGACATGAGAAAAGTGATAAAGTTTCAAGGTATCTTGAAAGGAGCTGAGCAACAGCCGCAAGGATGCAAGAACCAAAATCATCTAGGGCACCTGTTATTTTGTCTTTTTTTTTTTTTTTTTTTTTTTTTTTTTTTTTTTTCATGGACAAACTTCTCAGCTCTTGAGCAGCACCCAGAAAAAACATCCTCTGCCCGGCCCTGCCCTTTCCTCACGCCTCTCCTCACAGGGCTCGTGCTGCCTCCCCTGCCCGTCCCTCTGCCGTCACACAGCATTGTGCCCTTACCGGCTGCTCCAGCTTTGTCCTCCCCTCCTCACATCCCTTGGAAGATTTCTTCCAGCCATCCACATCAAGCTCAACGTCTCATTTGCTCCGCTCCTGCCAGTACTGGTTCTTTCACATTCTAGTGCTTTCCTCCTTATTCCTTTCATTCCTGTTACAGCTCACTTTATCCCGTCTCCCACATCTGAACACTTCCTTCTACCCCACAGCCTTTTTGTAGACTTTCCAGATTTTTCTAGCTTGGGCACACCCATCCTCTCTTCATCAGTTCCCTAGGTGAAATAATTCTTCTGAAACCATTAAGACATAAAAGAAATTAAAAGATTTTTTGGGAACTCATACTGCAAACAAAGCTGTCTGAATAATCACCGTTATAGCTCTGCCAAGACAAAAAGATATGTCAGAATAGATAGAGTTGGGGATTAACCTGAAGTGAGAATACTGCTGCTCTCTCCAAAATAACAATAGAAAATCCTTTAAAACCTTCCCTTTTCTTTTTTCTGGTTGAACAAAATGTTACTTCAAAAGAAAACAAGAGGTCTAGGCCTTTTCATAAGGAGCTTATCCTTTTTTTTAATTTTTTTTTTTACCTTATTTAATATAAATGGATCAGAACTGGAAGTATTTTTGAAAACAAAAAGCCTGAAGTAAAACTGAAATGCTTCAGTTTTAAGATGTTGTAATTAAACAACCTGGTTATCTGGTTTGTTTCCAGTCCCTGGTTATGTGTCAGCTGATTAAACTCAAATGGTTTCACTTCCCTGAGAGGACAAGAGCTTTCTGCTTTGCTGTCAGCCTTGCACATCCCCGACAGCTCCAATATTTGGGCATTTCTGCCACGGAGCTCTTCAGCAGCGGGAAGAGCGGAAGGGTGGAACAAGTAGGGAAAGACAACGGCGAGCTCTCTCCAAGGGGTCTTGTTCATCTCGCCGAGATGACAGCAGGCTACACCTGAAATTAGCGGATTGTGAGACTCTTTGAACAGTCTCTCCAACATTTTAGACGTCCATCCGACCACCTTGAGACAGACTCGGATCCCCATCAGCACAAAAGGAGCACGGCATTTAGCAGAAGCAGCTTCCTGCTGCATAATCTGCAAACTCAAGACTTGAGGGAAAAAAAAAAAAAAAAAAAAAAAAAAAAAAAAAAAAAAAAAAAAAAAAAAAAAGAAACCTTAAATTTCCTTCATCTCCATTATGTTGGTAGCAGAGTGTAGAAACTGGCACCAAATAGGCAAAGTAGTTTTACCAGCAAGATTTTTTTTTTTTCCCCCCTCTGCAAACGTAGACTTGTAGCAGCATTGAAATATTTTAAGCTGCTAAACCATTTACACCTTCCACCTGGTGCAGGGAAAGTTTGAGGGCTCCTCAAAACACCCTCAAGTGAATAACTATTTTTGTATTCGTATTCCTATGGTTGACTCATTTAAAATGAGTAAGTCGAACTGCTCAGGAAGCGACCCTTACAGAAGTTTTATGGCATGCAAAGCTGGTGACAGTGCTGTATTAAAGATGGTTGTGAATCAATATTGCTGAAAGCTTGGCGGTTACTCAAGTTATTTTTCTAGTGGTCACACTAATGAGCCGAAATTACAGAGAACACGCACTGACACAACAGGTGAGAGCGTTACCAGGGCTCCGCTCAACGCCTTGCTTGGCATCATTATGGGAGAAAACCCGCAATTTTTTAAGAAAACAATGGCCTTTTTCATGCTTTGAGCAACTTCCTCCCCAGGGGAAGTCTGTGTATTTCCCACACCCTGCTGACCCCAAGCTCCTTGCGCCAAAGAGGCTCCAGCACCTTCGAGATGCAGAAGCATCGGCCCAGGATCCGCAGGCAGGTGGGGAAGGGGAACTCATCCTAACTCACTGAGGGGCTGTGGTGGAGCCTGGCAGGGCTTCTAGGCACCAGAGCTGCAAATCTCTGTTCACACACTGTTGGGATTTCTACCGGCTCAAGCACAAAATAACCAGACCTTGTGTTGATACGGTAGTCAAAATTCCTCCTAAGACCTACTGAAAAATTAGGTAAAGACTGGAAAGTATTGGCCCATAATATGTAAGCACCACATTCTCCTTTGCCAGAAAACTCCTCCATAGTACCAAAATGAGCACAGCGCAGGCTAATACGATCCTGAACTAGCCACTTCATGCGATTTCAAATGAAATGTTTCTTATAGTTCTCCCAGAGTAGCTGCTCGCAGCTTAGACGTGCGTGCAAAGATCATTAGTCACTCACAATAATTTAATCGAAGTAAATAAGAAGGATAATGAAGGTTTTAATATTTCATCTAACAGACACATAAGAAAGCCCTGATTACATTGAATGAGACTCTTGTCTCACTATCTAAATATTTATTCTGCATTAATCGAAGGAGCGGGGGATGCCCACAGAGCAGGAGGCCAAAGGCAGGTACCTGCCAAGCACCGT